>NC_083575.1:73254523-73447023 GCF_027579695.1 Neoarius graeffei | reverse complement strand
GTATGTGGTTTGGCATTGTCATGTTGGAAAATGCGAGGTCTTCCCTGAAAGAGACGTCGTCTGGATGGGAGCATATGTTGCTCTAGAACCTGGATATACCTTTCAGCATTGATGGTGTCTTTCCAGATGTGTAAGCTGCCCATGCCACATGCACTAATGCAACCGCATACCATCAGAGATGCAGGCTTCTGAACTGAGTGCTGATAACAACTTGGGTGGTCCTTCTCCTCTTTAGTCTGAATGACACGGAGTCCCTGATTTCCATAAAGAACTTCAAATTTTGATTTGTCTGACCACAGAACAGTTTTCCACTTTGCCACAGTCCATTTTAAATGAGCTTTGGCCCAGAGAAGACGTCTGCGGTTCTGGATCATGTTTAGATACGGCTTCTTCTTTGAACTATAGAGTTTTAGCTGGCAACGGCGGATGGCACGGTGAATTGTGTTCACAGATAATGTTCTCTGGAAATATTCCTGAGCCCATTTTGTGATTTCCAATACAGAAGCATGCCTGTATGTGATGCACTGCCGTCTAAGGGCCCGAAGATCACGGGCACCCAGTATGTTTTTCCGGCCTTGACCCTTACGCACAGGGATTTTTCCAGATTCTCTGAATCTTTTGATATTATGCACTGTGGATAATGATATGTTCAAACTCTTTGCAATTTTAGACTGTCGAACTCCTTTCTGATATTGCTCCACTATTTGTCGGCGCAGGATTAGGGGGATTGGTGATCCTCTTCCCATCTTTACTTCTGAGAGCCGCTGCCACTCCAAGATGCTCTTTTTATACCCAGTCATGTTAATGGCCTATTGCCAATTGACCTAATCAGTTGGAATTTGGTCCTCCAGCTGTTCCTTTTTTGTACCTTTTGTTAGGACTAGGACTGTTTTGGCCTCTAGAGGCCGCTGTTATGTCCTTTTCGTGTCATGTTTATTTTGGCCTCTAGAGGCCGCCACTGTTCCTGTGTTTTGTGTTTGTGTTAATTGCCTGTTTAGTCCTGATTATCTTCACCTGTGTTCAATTTAGTTTGTGTATTTATACCCCCTGAGTTCAGTCCTCTTGTCACGGAGTCTTTGTGCTGTTATGTTTATCTCCAGTTTCCTCTGTACTGTGTTCTTTGTTTTGCACTTTGCTTTTCTTTTGGATTTAGTAGTGACTGTGTTTTTGGATCTTCTGAGCTTTTGCATTTTTGCCTTTTCCTTTTTGGACTTTGAACTTTTGGATATTTTATTTTTCCCTTTGTCTTCCCAGTGTTGGATTATACTCTTTGGGGTTTTTTTTTTGTTGTTTTTTGTTTTGCCCTGGATTGTATATAGTGTATATAGTATAAATAAACCTTTTGATACTTTTTCTACTTCTGCCTCACACCTCTGCATTTGAGTCATCCCCCTGGTGGCCTAGTGGGGGTTTGCTGGATTATCACACCAACGAACCAGGTTTGAATCCCAGCAAAACCCTAACAGAAAGATTCCATCATGACCGACTCAGCAGAGGCTGCTTCAACTGTCTACCCGGCCAACCTTCAGGGAATTACGGCAGCTTTGACACGCTTCGGAGTGACCATGGACGCTCATGGACGTACGCTCACCAGCCAACGTGAGGCCCTTGCTCGCCACGAGGAACTGCTTCAGCAAATCGGGAAAACCCTGGCACAGCTGACATCTCTGCCTGCATATCCAGCTCCTGCTCCTGTACCTCCTGCCTTCTTCACCTCGCGAACCCAGCCTTCCTGCACCACAGAGGTACGACGGCAAGCACAGTGAGTCCTTACCCAGTGTCAACTCACCTTTGAGCTTCAGCCTACCACCTACACTACGGATTGCCGCAAGATTGCCTTTGTGATCACCTTATTAGCTGGTAAGGCGCGAGCCTGGGCTACTGCTATCTGGCAAAGACAGGGACCTGAGTGCCTTGATTTCCAGCTGTTTTCTGAAGAGATGCTTCGGGTCTTCGATCAGGCGGACATCAGTACCGACGCAGCCCGAAAGCTCATGTCCATCCGGCAAGGAGGAAGCGTCGCAGATTACGCCATCTCGTTCCGAACGCTCGCAGCAGTAAGTGGATGGAACGAGACTGCCCTGGTGTCAGCCTTCCACCATGGTCTGTCTGACCCCATCAAGGACGGTCTGGCCTCTATTGGATGCCCAAGTGACCTCGAAACCCTCATCTCACATGCTATTCGTCTGGACAACAGGATGAGAGAACGCCACCAAGCCTTGAGCCCCCCCAGCCTCCCTACCTCTACCTGGAGACTGTCTACCTCCTTCAGTGACTGTCCAGAACCCATGCAAGTGGGTCGTACTCGCATCTGAGAGGGAGCGCAGAAGGAGGGACAAGTGCTGCATCTACTGTGGCAAGCCTGGTCACTTCCGAGCATCATGTCCCAAACTCTTGGGAAAAGGACCACCCCGTCCAGCCGAGGGAGGGTTGTGACGGGGCCTACCCTCTCTCCCGGACTCCCTGGCCAAGGAATCTACATCCCGGTCTCCATCTCCTGGGGTGAGTCTGTCCACTCTTGTCAAGCTTTGTTAGACTCAGGGGCGGCTGGGAACTTTATGGATATTCACTTCGCCCAAAGCATCAATATTCCGACTGCACCTCTTGAAGTCCCACTGTCTGTGTCTGCCCTCGATGGCCAAGCGTTAGGTGATGGAAGAGTCACCCAAGTTACTTCTCCAGTCTTTCTCCAGTCTCAAGGTCACAAGGAAGAAATATCCCTGCACCTGATTCCTTCACCTGAGTTCCCAGTTATTCTAGGCCTTCCTTGGCTTACTCACCACAACCCTCGCATAGACTGGGTAACAAGCCAGGTTGTGGAATGGGGCCCTGCATGCCATGCCTCTTGTCTGCTCTCTAGCTATCCTGTGTCTCCTGCCGAGCCCCCTGATCTCACCGAGTTATCTCAAGTTCCCACAGAGTACTGGGATCTCAAGGAGGTATTCAGCAAGAGCAGGGCCGCCGTTCTTCCTCCACACCGGGCCTACGACTGTGCCATCGACTTGCTCCATGGGACTACCCCTCCTCGTGGCAGACTGTTTTCCCTCTCTCAGCCAGAACACAAGGCCATGGAGGAATACCTCAAAGACGCCCTGGTCTCTGGGTTCATTCGACCCTCCACCTCACCTGCTGGTGCCGGCTTCTTCTTTGTCGGCAAGAAGGATGTGGGGCTCCGACCATGTATTGACTACAGGGGCCTGAACAAGATCACTGTGCGCAACCGATATCCCCTTCCGCTGATGTCCACTGCTTTCGACCTGCTCCAAGGCGCCACTGTCTTCACCAAGTTGGACCTACAGAACGCATACCACCTCATCCGTATCCGACAGGGAGACGAGTGGAAGACTGCCTTTAACACCCCGTCTGGGCACTACGAATACCAGGTGATGCCCTTCGGACTCACCAACGCACCAGCTGTTTTTCAGGCCCTAATCAACGACGTCTTAAGGGACATGATTAATCTGTACGTTTTTGTCTACCTCGACGACATCCTTATCTTTTCCAAGACCGTGCAGGAGTACCGCCACCATGTCCGCCAGGTTCTCCAGAGGCTGCTACAGAACAATCTGTTCGCCAAGGCCCAGAAATGCGAATTTCATGTTCCCGAGGTCTCCTTTCTGGGATTTATTGTACGGACAGGCCAACTCCAAATGGACCCTGCCAAGACCCTGGCCGTCCGGGACTGGCCTACTCCCAAGTCCGTTAAGGAGGTTCAGCGGTTCTTAGGATTTCGCTAACTTCTACCGCAAGTTCATCAGGAACTTCAGTTCTGTAGCAGCACCCATGTCAGACCTCACCAAAGGGACAGGTGGATCTTATGGCTGGTCTCCTCAGGCGGAAAAGGCGTTCAAAGACCTCAAGGACCGCTTCTGCACGGCACCCATTCTGGTCCTCCCGGACACCTCCCAACCATTCATCGTGGAGGTGGACACCTCGGACAGTGGTGTCGGCGCGGGGCTCTCTCAATGTTCGGAAGGAAAGCTGCACCCCTGCGCTTACTTCTCCCACTGCCTGAGTCCTGCGGAGTCCCGGTACGATGTGGGGGATCGAGAACTGCTAGCGGTCAAACTGGCCCTTGAGGAGTGGAGGCACTGGCTGGAGGGAGCGCAACATCCATTCCTGGTTTGGACTGACCACAAGAACCTGGAGTACCTCCAGCAAGCCAAGAGACTGAACCCTCGACAGGCTAGGTGGGCCCTGTTTTTCAGTCGGTTTGACTTCACCCTCTCATACCACCCCGGCTCCAAGAACACCAAACCTGACGCACTGTCCAGGCTGTTCTCTGCCACTAACAGGGAAAATGAAGTCGGGCCTATTATCCCTGTGTCCCGGATTGTGGCCCCTGTCCGCTGGGGTATTGAGGAGGCTGTCCGACAAGCCCAACGCCAGGACCCCGGTCCTGGGACGGGGCCACCGGGCCTCTTGTACGTCCCACATCAAGCCCGGGCCAAGGTTCTCCAGTGGGGTCACTCTTCCCCTCTCACCGCCCACCCGGGAGCTCGGAGGACCCTGGACTTCCTGAAAAGACGCTTCTGGTGGCCTAACATGGAGAAGGAAGTAAGGTCATTTGTCCTGTCCTGTGAGGTTTGCACCAGAACCAAGAACCCACGACAGCGTCCCCAGGGTCTCCTGCATCCTCTGACCATTCCCCGGCATCCCTGGTCCCACGTGGCAGTCGACTTCATCACGGGTCTCCCTGAGTCACAAGGTAACATGGTCATTTTGGTCATAGTTGACAGATTCTCCAAGGCCTGCCGCTTCATACCACTGTGCAAACTCCCCTCTGCTCTTGAAACAGCGAAACTTATGTTTAATCATGTCTTCCGAGTCTTTGGTCTTCCACAGGACATCGTCTCAGACCGAGGGCCCCAGTTCTCCTCCCGAGTGTGGCACGGGTTCTGCAAGGTCATCGGAGCCACTGCCAGCCTCTCCTCTGGGTTTCACCCACAGTCCAATGGTCAGACGGAGAGGCTCAACCAGGACCTGGAAACCACCCTGCGAGCCCTGGCTATGGATAACCTGACATCGTGGAGCACCTGGCTGCCATGGGCGGAGTACGCCCACAACACCCTGCAGTCATCGGCCACCAAGCTGTCGCCATTCCAGTGCCAATTCGGGTTCCAGCCACCTCTGTTCCCGGACCAGGAGGAGGACGCAGGGGTGCCCTCGGTCAACCAATATGTGAGACGGTGTCGCAAGACCTGGAGCAAGGTCAGGAAGACCCTCATACAGACCTCCAGAACCAACCAGACTCAGGCCAACCGCCATAGAAGACCTGCACACGCTTTCCGCCCTGGGCAGCGGGTTTGGCTGTCCACTAAGGACCTTCCGCTGCGGGTGGAGAACCGCAAGCTTGCTCCTCGCTACATTGGCCCCTTCAAGGTGGTGCGCAGGGTGAACCCTGTCTCCTACCGGCTCCAGTTGCCCCGGACTCTGAGGATCAACCCCACTTTCCATGTTTCCCTGTTGCGGCCCGTACTGACGTCTACGTATGCCCCTGCCCCTAGGAACCCCCCACCCCCCCGCATCTTCCAGGGGCAGACTGTGTTCACTGTGCATCGCCTGCTTGACTCCCGCCGGGTCCGCAGCGGGTTGCAATATCTGGTGGACTGGGAGGGCTATGGTCCTGAGGAGCGCTGCTGGGTTCCTGCTCGGGATGTCCTAGATAAAGAACTGTGTCGGGACTTCCATTCGGCCCATCCGGATCGCCCTGGGAACGTCAGGAGACGCTCCTGGGGGGGGGGTCCTGTTAGGACTAGGACTGTTTTGGCCTCTAGAGGCCGCTGTTATGTCCTTTTCGTGTCATGTTTATTTTGGCCTCTAGAGGCCGCCACTGTTCCTGTGTTTGTGTTAATTGCCTGTTTAGTCCTGATTATCTTCACCTGTGTTCAATTTAGTTTGTGTATTTATACCCCCTGAGTTCAGTCCTCTTGTCACGAGTCTTTGTGCTGTTATGTTTATCTCCAGTTTCCTCTGTACTGTGTTCTTTGTTTTGCACTTTGCTTTTCTTTTGGATTTAGTAGTGACTGTGTTTTTGGATCTTCTGAGCTTTTGCATTTTTTCCTTTTCCTTTTTGGACTTTGAACTTTTGGATATTTTATTTTTCCCTTTGTCTTCCCAATGTTGGATTATACTCTTTGGGTTTTTTTTTTTTTGCCCTGGATTGTATATAGTGTATATAGTATAAATAAACCTTTTGATACTTTTTCTACTTCCACCTCACGCCTCTGCATTTGAGTCATCCCCCTGGTGGCCTAGTGGGGGTTTGCTGGATTATCACACCAATGAACCAGGTTCGAATCCTAGCAAAACCCTAACACCTTTTAACTTTTCCAGCCTCTTATTGCCCCTGTCCCAACTTTTTTGAGATGTATTGCTGTCATGAAATTTCAAATGAGCCAATATTTGGCATGAAATTTCAAAATGTCTCACTTTCGACATTTGATATGTTGTCTATGTTCTGTTGTGAATACAATATCAGTTTTTGAGATTTGTAAATTATTGCATTCCGTTTTTATTTACAGTTTGTACTTTGTCCCAACTTTTTTGAAATTGGGGTTGTGTGTGTGTGTGTGTGTGTGTGTGTGTGTGTGTGTGTGTGTATATATATATATATATTATATACACACACACACACACACACACATACATACATACATACATACATACATACATTATATATAAACATTTTCATTGGTGATGTCAAGTCTACCCTTTTTAATTATTTTAATTACTTTTATAAATTGTTTTTTTTATTTATCTTATATTTTACATATTTATGCCATTTTTCTTTACTTTCTTGCTAGCTTGGGTTTTAATCTAGTCCAATTTCTCTATTTATTCTGTTTCCCTGTAAACGTTGTTCCAAATCTTGTGTTATGTTCTGGAGCACTGTGGGGCCAACTTTGTTGTATTTAAATGTGTTATATAAATAAAATGACTATATATATATATATATATATATAAAATGGCATGCCATTTAGGAAATTAATCTTTGAATATATGGAATGAAACTTTGAATATATGGAATGAAACCCTGAATATATTGAATGAAACTTTGTACTCTGCCCCCGCTCCCACAGCTCGGCAGATAGACAACAGGTCCCAAGAAAAACTCTGACTCAGAGGAGAGTATTAGAGTATATTGAGAAACACTGTAAAACTCAACAAACAAAATTTACAAATTAGTTTTATATACAGAAAATACCGTTATACAAATATGCGTTAGCTTCCGGCTAATGTTAATGGCAAAATTAATGTATATGCTATTGCTAACATTCACCATGATCGGCGAATGCACAAGCATAGATTTAGACTTAGACAGACTTTAATGATCCACGAGGGAAATGACTTTGTCACCGTAGCTTCATTGCAAATAAAAGAAGTAAACACTAATAAAACCACAAGCATTCGCCAGAGTGTTAACAATATCTTTATTGTTTAAAATAGCCGCAACCAAATCCCGAGCCGACTGACTCATTTTTGCTGCAGGACGGCGGCAGTGCCTTCATGACGTCAGCCAGGTTTCATTCCATATATTCAGAGTTTCATTCAGTATATTCGGGGATTCATCCAATATATTCAAAGTTTCATTCAATATATTCGGGGATTCATTCAATATATTCAAAGTTTCATTCCATATATTCAGGGTTTCATTCAATATATTCGGGGATTCATTCCATATATTCAAAGTTTCATTCAATATATTCGGGGATTCAATCAATATATTCAAAGTTTCATTCCATATATTCAGGGTTTCATTCCATATATTCAAAGTTTCATTCAATATATTCGGGGATTCATTCCATATATTCAAAGTTTCATTCAGTATATTCGGGGATTCATTCCATATATTCACGGTTTCATTCAATATATTCAGGGATTCATTCCATATATTTAAAGTTTTATTCCATATATTCAAAGTTTCATTCAATATATTCGGGGATTCATTCCATATATTCAAAGTTTCATTCCATATATTCGAGGGATTCATTCAATATATTCAAAGTTTCATTCAATATATTCGGGGATTCATTCAATATATTCAAAGTTTCATTCAATATATTCGGGGATTCATTCCATATATTCAAAGTTCCATTCCATATATTCAAAGTTCCATTCCATATATTCAAAGTCTCCTTCTATATATTCAAAGATTGAAACTTTGAATATACTGAATGAAACTCTGAATATATGGAATGAAACTTGGCTGACGTGATGAAGGCACTGCCGCCGTCCTGCAGCAAAAATGAGTCAGTCAGCTCGGGATTTGGTTGCAGCTATTTTAAACAATAAAGACATTGTTAACACTCTGGCGAATGCTTGTGGTTTTGTTAGTGTTTACTTCTTTTATGTGCAACGAAGTTACAGTGACAGTCATTTCCCTCGTGGATCATTAAAGTCTGTCTAAATCTATGCTTGTGCATTCGCCAATTGCGGCGAATGTTACCATTAGCATATACATTAATTTTGCCATTAACATTAGCCGGAAGCTAACGCATATTTGTATAATGGTATTTTCTGTATATAAAACTAATTTGTAAATTTTGTTTGTCGAGTTTTACAGCATTTCTCAGTATACTCTAATACTCTCCTCTGAGTCAGAGTTTTTCTTGGGACCTGTTATCTATCTGCCGAGCTGTGGGAGCAGGGGCAGAATACAGAGTTTCATTCCATATATTCAGGGTTTCATTCCAGATATTCAAAGTTTCATTCAATATATATATATATATATATATATATATATATATATATATTTTTTTTGGGGGGGGGGGGGGTTGGTGCTACAAGAGCATTAGGGAGATCGGGCACTCGAAGGCTAGCCTATACATACATACACACTGTAGTACTTTGCAAAAGTATCTGGCACATGCAACGGAATGCTGTTAAGTAAAGATTATATTAAATGTTTCTACAACCCCGATTCCAAAAAAGTTGGGACAAAGTACAAATTGTAAATAAAAACAGAATGCAATAATTTACAAATCTCAAAAACTGATATTGTATTGACAGTAGAACATAGACAACATATCAAATGTCAAAAGTGAGACATTTTGAAATTTCATGCCAAATATTGGCTCATTTGAAATTTCATGACAGCAACACATCTCAAAAAAGTTGGGACAGGGGCAATAAGAGGCTGGAAAAGTTAAAGGTACAAAAAAGGAACAGCTGGAGGACCAAATTGCAACTCATTAGGTCAATTGGCAATAGGTCATTAACATGACTGGGTATAAAAAGAGCATCTTGGAGTGGCAGCGGCTCTCAGAAGTAAAGATGGGAAGAGGATCACCAATCCCCCTAATTCTGTGCCGACAAATAGTGGAGCAATATCAGAAAGGAGTTCGACAGTCTAAAATTGCAAAGATTTTGAACATATCATCATCTACAGTGCATAATATCATCAAAAGATTCAGAGAATCTGGAAGAATCTCTGTGTGTAAGGGTCAAGGCCGGAAAACCACACTGGGTGCCCGTGATCTTCGGGCCCTTAGACGGCACTGCATCACATACAGGCATGCTTCTGTATTGGAAATCACAAAATGGGCTCAGGAATATTTCCAGAGAACATTATCTGTGAACACAATTCACCGTGCCATCCGCCGTTGCCAGCTAAAACTCTATAGTTCAAAGAAGAAGCCGTATCTAAACATGATCCAGAAGTGCAGACGTCTTCTCTGGGCCAAGGCTCATTTAAAATGGACTGTGGCAAAGTGGAAAACTGTTCTGTGGTCAGACGAATCAAAATTTGAAGTTCTTTATGGAAATCAGGGACGCCATGTCATTCGGACTAAAGAGGAGAAGGACCACCCAAGTTGTTATCAGCGCTCAGTTCAGAAGCCTGCATCTCTGATGGTATGGGGTTGCATTAGTGCGTGTGGCATGGGCAGCTTACACATCTGGAAAGACACCATCAATGCTGAATGGTATATCCAGGTTCTAGAGCAACATATGCTCCCATCCAGATGACGTCTCTTTCAGGGAAGACCTTGCATTTTCCAACATGACAATGCCAAACCACATACTGCATCAATTACAGCATCATGGCTGCGTAGAAGAAGGGTCCGGGTACTGAACTGGCTAGCCTGCAGTCCAGATCTTTCACCCATAGAAAACATTTGGCGCATCATAAAACGGAAGATACGACAAAAAAGACCTAAGACAGTTGAGCAACTAGAATCCTACATTAGACAAGAATGGGTTAACATTCCTATCCCTAAACTTGAGCAACTTGTCTCCTCAGTCCCCAGACGTTTACAGACTGTTGTAAAGAGAAAAGGGGATGTCTCACAGTGGTAAACATGGCCTTGTCCCAACTTTTTTGAGATGTGTTGTTGTCATGAAATTTAAAATCACCTAATTTTTCTCTTTAAATGATACATTTTCTCAGTTTAAACATTTGATATGTCATCTATGATCTATTCTGAATAAAATTTGGAATTTTGAAACTTCCACATCATTGCATTCCGTTTTTATTTACAATTTTTACTTTGTCCCAACTTTTTTGGAATCGGGGTTGTACTTAAAAGATTAATACCACAATATGCACTAAACACTTACAAATGAAGTCAATATTTGTTGGGATGATCTTTTACTTACGAAAATATAGTAATCCAGGTACTATTTGTACAGTTTTATAAAGAAATTAGCTAGTAAGTTTTATTGATCATTTGGAAGAACCACCCACAGTTTTCTGGAGACTTTGTCACATTTGTTTTGTGTGTGTCTGTTTTTTTTTTTTTTCAAATCCCAACAGCCTTCATTATCTTTTTGTCTGAAAAGTGTCTCTTGCATAATATGCTGCATTCTTTACTGACATATGAAGATTTTTCTGTAACTTTTCAAAAAAAAAGTTTGGGAATCTAAAATGTTTTTGTACTGACTCAATGCGGAATTCATAAAATACATCTCTATAACAAAGTTTGTAGGATGTCTAAAACTTTTGTGCAGTGTATTCATACTGGGTTGTGGGGGTTTTTTCCCCCACTTTCACGTTTTGTTCATAAATGAGAGCATTTTATATTCCTGAAAATAAGGTGATTTGATCAGAAGCCTTGCTTGTTATCGAGCATTAAAGCAAATCATAATGGACCCTGTTCTTTTTATTGATGACTTAATGTTCAGCTATTATTTGATGCCTTGGCCCAGACCAAACTGGAAAATAATGTGGCTTTTTGGTGAAAATGAGTCTGACACTGCTGGTCTAGAGTGCCTTGCATGGATGTCCCATGAGTGCTGAACTTTAGGCAGTAGGAGAATGGATACTAAACCTACAGTCACACTACAGCTTGCAATGCTTTGCAGTGGGTTATCGATACAAATTAGGTTTTAGTGACGATGCATAGCTATTATACAGGCGAGCTAAAAGTTGTGGTCACACAGCAGGCGAACAGTTGACTGTCATGCCTTCGTGCACTTGAGTGGCCACGCTCGCTCACAGGACCCAGTCGTTATGGGAACCACCTATTTGCTGATTTGAGCACAATCAGCACACACGTAAGGTCACAGAGGCTTTGCGAAATATCACGGTCATGTTTGTTTCTAGCCATATTTATGACTGCTTTCACTTTCATTTGTGTTTTGTTTTTGTAAATATCACACCTGCTAATAAACACACTTCCTGCACTTAGATCCCTCTTCTGCTGCATACCTGACAGAATACTTGCAAAGTCTCTGTGAAAACAGCGTCCTTATATGCACGTGCTGATTGCGCTCAAATTAGTATCAGATGCTTCCCATCACAACTGGGTCTCAATTGCACGCAAAACGCGTTCCGAAGGATCCCCGAATGTAAATGCACTTTTTAAAGTCTCAGCAGAAGTTAGGCTATACCAAACCAGTGTGTTGATGAGGCTCCCACAAGCATCAGGGACATGGATTCAATACAAATACATCTCAAGGTCGTGCAAGTGGTTAGCACAGTGGCCTCACAACAAGAAGGTTCTGAGTTCGAGCCCAGCGGCTTGTGGGGGCGAGTTAGCATGTTCTTCCCGTGTCTGCATGGGTTTCCTCCGGTTTCCCCCACAGTTCAAAGACGTGTGGTTAGGTTAATATGGGATGGCCTTGGGCTGAGGTGCCCTTGAGTGAGGCACCTAACTCCCAACTGCTCCCTGGGCGCTGTTAGCATAGCTGCCCACTGCTCTGGGTATGTGTGTTCACTGCTTCAGATGGGTTAAATGTAGAGAGGAATTTCACAAGTATATGATGAATAAAGTTGTTCTTTCTTTCTTTCTTTCTTTCTTTCTCAAGAGGCTTGAAGAAGGTTCCCTGTGCTTCGGGAAGTATTCCCAAACCCATCTACGAGTATTTGTTGCTTAGTTTGCCAACGAAAATATCGCCACCAAATTTCAATGCATGCAATGAAATTCGGTGGCAATATTTTCGCATGCATTGAAATTTTTTCGTGATGTTTTTGGCCACTCATGAGGTGGAGACACAACAAAAAACAATTCGTGAAGCTTAGAGAACAATTGTGGTGTATTGCACAATTGGTGCAATTGGTGATGACGCTACCAATTTTTCATTTCCAGGTATTCGCAAACCCATCACAAGCTGTTGTGTGACCAGGGCCTAAACTTAGAATACAGCATATCAGAGATTCATTCTAGCTTTTTAAAGGTACTACAGGCTTTTTATTTGGAATTTTGCACATCATTGCATTGGTTTTTCTGAGGCACACTTACATCTACATCCTCTTAGCAGCCAAACAAAAATCTACATAATTATTGTCTATTTCTATGACCACTTTGACACTACTGTGCTTTCAGAAATGGATTCCTTCCTGTAGTGAGACTGTAGATATCACGTGGCTCCCCGACGTCACTTCTACAGGGCAGCCGGAAGTGCTCGTGACGTCACCGGCAAACGGCAACAACGACGACGGTGTTGCAACAATACGGTTACATTTTATCATCAACTCCCTGTCCGGTCTTTTTTTTTTAATATATAAATATATACACACATCAAAAGGGATACAATCGAAACGGCTACTTTTCGCGCACAGTGAAGGAAACGACGTTTGCGTGTCGTTTCTGGTGTCTTTCATTATGTCGAACCGTCTGGCCTTTCAGACTCAGCTTGCCTCCATCATGGAGGTCCTGGCGAACGCAGCCGTGGCAGAAATCTGTAAACTGGTGGACGATGACTACGCGGTGATTAATCTGCAGATGTCTCAGTGCCAGCGCGAAAACAAGGCCCTGAAGAGGAAACTTCATCTGATGGAGCTGCGAATGGCCCGAGGTTACGCCGAAAGGAGAATCCGAGAAAGCTCAGGAAATCGCTCCAGCCGAGTCCAAGTGAGCGCAAATCTCTCATCAGACAAATACAGAGCTCCTGTTGCTGGTAGGTACCGCGATATCTGGACGGAATAACGCATGGGCACCACTTGCTCTGCTATATGGGGGACAACAACCACCTCGAAGTCGATTAATTTCCAGTAATAATCATCTTGAAGTGTTTTATTCCTCTTATACCACAGCAATTTTACAACAGTTACTTTTTTTAATTTGTTAATGGATTAGTTAGCCCCTAAAGTCCTGAAAGCTGCTTTTTTTTATCTTGTGTGCACAAGGATATTATCTACTCTTGTTCTTACAAGTTATCTTATGCACACAGGTCATTTAAATAATGTGTGTGCACAAAATAAAATATATACATCACCCTTCAGCATTTTAGGGGTTCTGTAACTTATTAATGGAGCTTCTTATCCGTTTATAGTTACAGTTAAAGCTGTGGAATGACAAGTTAATTCCTGTTACTATCTTCATAAATGTAATTCCTTCACCAATCTCCATCTCTCTCTGTCTGTCTCGCTGTGTCTGTCTGTCTGTCTCGCTGTGTCTGTCTGTCTGTCTCGCTGTGCCTGTCTGTCTGTCTGTCTCGCTGTGCCTGTCTGTCTGTCTGTCTCGCTGTGCCTGTCTGTCTGTCTGTCTCGCTGTGCCTGTCTGTCTGTCTGTCTCGCTGTGCCTGTCTGTCTGTCTGTCTCGCTGTGCCTGTCTGTCTGTCTGTCTCGCTGTGCCTGTCTGTCTGTCTGTCTCGCTGTGCCTGTCTGTCTGTCTGTCTCGCTGTGCCTGTCTGTCTGTCTGTCTCGCTGTGCCTGTCTGTCTGTCTGTCTCGCTGTGCCTGTCTGTCTGTCTGTCTCGCTGTGCCTGTCTGTCTGTCTGTCTCGCTGTGCCTGTCCGTCCGTCTGTCTCGCTGTGCCTGTCCGTCCGTCTGTCTCGCTGTGCCTGTCCGTCCGTCTGTCTCGCTGTGTCTGTCCGTCCGTCTGTCTCGCTGTGTCTGTCCGTCCGTCTGTCTCGCTGTGTCTGTCCGTCCGTCTGTCTCGCTGTGTCTGTCCGTCCGTCTGTCTCGCTGTGTCTGTCCGTCTGTCTCGCTCTGTCCGTCCGTCTGTGTCTCTCTCTTGCTGTGTCCGTCTGTCTGTCTCTCTCGCTCTGTGTGTCCGTCTGTCTCTGTGTCCGTCTCTCTCTCTGTGTGTCTGTCCCTTGCTCTCTGTTTGTTGGTCTGTCCCTCTTGCTCTCGGTCTGTCTGTCTGTCTGTCTCTCTCTCTCTCTCTCTCTCTCTCTCTCACTCTCTGTCTCAAAGTTAAAAATGCAGTTCGTCGTGTTATCTTCTGTCCTGAAGACTTTGCAGTACTCTGAAACTTCCTGACCCTTACAAAGTGGCTTCACTATATTAACGATTATACATAATTTGTTATTAGCCTTGTTTTATTTGTTCGCCATACAAGTCCTTGTAATTAAGTTGTTACTATAGAAACCATAATATGGTAGTACAGTATAAACCTATGATTTGCCTTGCAGTTGGCATTATTGCCACTTGTAGAAATGTAGTTGACGCCTTCTAACCAGTCAGATTTAAGAATTAAGCAACGCCGTGGTACAAGAATTTGCAATGTTTTTACAGAGGTGTATTTTCCATGTAAATACACATTAAATGCGGTATGTTCATTGAATCTTGTTGCATTTTGTTTTTCTGTTCCAAGATATTTTTCCAAATCAAGATGAACTCTTCGGGAGGCAGTTAAACGAGGATGTTTGGAGAGATGAGGAACCTTCCAGTGTAGACGTGCCAATTGGGCATCCAGTCATCAAACATGATGAGAATGGGGTAAGCAAGCACACAACCTGTACAAACACCTGGTTAGCTAATCTGCATGAAGCATAACAAAACTGTGGATGAAGCCTGTTGTGGGTGTATAGGGGTAATTCTTCAGCAGAGGGGCCAAATTATGAAATCGTTAAGATTGCCTTAACTTGTCAGCTCAGTGATATTGCTAAAGTATGGAATCCAAGGCAAAATGTACTGAAAACCATATTTAAAAATCATCACCCCAATTATAGCAATGTCGCTTCAGAGAAATCTTGGTTTGAATTTTAAGAAATGAAAGCTCAGTTTTTTTCTGATGTAGTTCCATTACTGACTTTTTTCTTTCCTCATAAAAGATTTTGCGTTCAGAGTTAAACATAGGCAGTTTCTCTATGCTTTTTTTCGTATCAAAAGATGCCTCATACAGTGTGAATTTTTTATTTAATACCATTGTCTTGAGTGCTGAAGCTAAAAAAAACTTAACACATTTTGCTATGAATGTAATTCTGTTACCAAAGAACTACCCATATATAACTAGACTGCATTATGTATGAAATGATGGTTTCTCCAAATCCATACACCTCACTGGTACTCCTTAAATCTATTGTAATTTTGTGTGTGTATATATATATATATATATATATATATATATATATATATATATATGAGTGATTCCACGCTTATGGGTACTGAAATGGGGACATGAACTTATTTTTAAAAATTCACCTAAAACCATTTCTTTTTTTTACCATCAGGTCACAAAACATGTAATCTTTAATGAATGATATGTTAAAAGATAACTTTAATTTTCTGAGATGTAATAAAAACATATTTATATGCCAAAGTCAGAACGTAACAGAAGTGTTGTGGACATATATATTCTCAATTTTAACAATGTAGAATTACTTTTTGAAACATAGGAAGGTGATGTTTTAGCAAATATAATTAATAAACATGTGTAGTAGAATAAACATACACATTCTTTCAATAAGATTAACATGGTATAGAGCTAGATTGTAATTAATTTGTAACAGACGCGAGATGGACAATCGTAACAGAAGTAATGTAACAGACATCATTTTGGAACTCATAGGCTTGACTTTGGCATATAAATATGTTTTTATTATATCTCAGAAAATTAAAGTTATCTTTTAACATATCATTCATTAAAGATTACATGTTTTGTGACCTGATGGTAAAAAAAGAAATGGTTTTAGGTGAATAAGTTCATGTCCCCATTTCAGTACCCATAAGCGTGGAATCACTCATATATATCTCGCTGAGTCTGTAGTAACACCGTAAAGACTAAGTATGTATGCAAGACTACAGGATTTGTATGAACAGAACTATGTTTCCACCAGTGTAAAATTTAGTTAGGGAGTTTAATTAATTTTAACATTTGTGTGCATAACAGAAATATTGTTGCTGTCCTGTGCACAGTCTAGGTCTGTGCACAGGACAGCAATATAGATGCATGTATGTTTTTTTTTTTTTTTTAGTATGGAATGGTTTCTGATTAGCCACTGATACTCTGTCAGTGGCGTGTAATGTGTATATTTAACAAGGGGGTAGGTCCATGCCAAATGACCAGATGGTGGTTGCAGCACCAAATTTAATTTTCTTTCTGAGAGCTTATGGTAATAGATACTGGTGAAATATGAACTGAAAAAAATTCGGGGCCCTATTCTGTGTATTTAATGAACTAGGTCATTTTGAAAATTACTGAAATTAGACCAGAATGTACCCCCAAATCCTTGCCAGGTATTTGAGGTTTTAAATGCATTTTTCTCAGCTTCTAGGCTACACAGAGGTTTGAAATTTGGTAAATTAACACTCCATATGTTGCTAATATGGAAGGAAAACGGAGCCTTCTATCTAGAAAATCCTGGCCATAGGCACTTCCTAAAAATGCTAAAAATTAAGAAAAACGCACTCGCGAATGGGGTTGAGAGCCCTGAAAATACTAGAAAACAAATGTATTCATCTCCTATCACTACCTGGTCTTATTATAAACCAGATTGACTGGTCACTTTTATATAATGGGAGCTCTCCAGATAGAATATTTACAGAAATATGGCAGATTCAATTACATACCCCACAAAAAGTATCATATCTTTAAGACCATGAATGGAAATGAAGCACAGGTAGCACAGGTCTGCAACTTGGTAAATAGTTTCATTAATTAAATCACCACAAACATATGAAGTGTCATCTTGTTATTTGTGCATCGTTCTCTTTTTTCCAATCCCAAATCATCCATTTTTAATGCCCTCGAATTTGTTTTTGCTGTTACATGTACTCTACAGTTCACAAATAACTATATACTTGACCGTGAAAAAGTAATTTAAGATCACAGATGCAGCACTCTCCTATTCATATGTTTTTCCTGACTGATATTGGGTGTATTGTCAAGTTTGTTTGTATAGCGCTTTTAACAATAGACATTGTCTCAAAGCAGCTTTACAGAATCTGAATGACCCAAGACATGAGCCAATTTTATCCCTAATCTATCCCCAATGAGTAACGGGTGACGGTAGCAAGGAAAAACTCCCCCAAACGACACGAGGAAGAAACCTCGAGAGGACCCAGACCCAAAAGGGAACCAATCCTCACCTGGACAGCAACAGACAACATGACTATAACAACAGTTTTAACATGAAGTCAGTTTCGTTGATGTTATAACTCTTCATTAATGGAAACTTGAGTGCAAAACTGTTCATGACAACCGCAGTCCCAAAGTTAGCAAACCAGAGGTAACACACACACATACATACACATATATATCTCAGTGGACCCAAGACAGAACCTTGTGGAACACCAAGCTTTACCTCAGTATGTCTAGAAAAATCACCATTTACATCAACATACTGATAGCGATCAGTTAAATAAGAGCTGAGCCAGGAGAAGGCCGTTCCCTTAACTCCCACAACATTTTCTAGTCTATCCAGAAGAATGGAATGATCAGTGGTATCAAATGCTGCACTAAGGTCAAGCAACACAAGCAGCGAGACACAGCCCTGATCAGACGCCAACAGTAGGTCGTTTACTACTTTAACCAGAGCTGTCTCTGTGCTATGATGAGGTGTAAATCCTGACTGATACATTTCATGGATGTTATTCCTGTGTAAATATGAGCATAACTGCTGTGCCACAGCTTTTTCAAGGATCTTGGAGATAAAGGGGAGGTTTGATATTGGCCGATAATTGGACAGCTGACAGGGGTCAAGGTCAGGTTTTTTAATCAGGGGTTTGATAACTGTTAGTTTAAAGGATTTGGGTACATAGCTGGTCCTAAGAGAAGAATTTGTTATTTTTAGAAGTGGTTCAATTACTTTAGGTATTATCTGTTTGAATAGACGTGTAGGTAAGGGATCTAGTACGCAAGCTGAGGCTTTTGATGCAGAGATTAATGAAAGTAATTCAATTTCTCTAAGGGGAGTAAAACATTCTAACTGCTGATCTGATACAGTTATATTGTTAACTACAGGGTCACTTACATTGTCTGACCTTAAATTAGTAGTTTGAATTTTTGTCAGATATTCTCAATTTTGTCATTAAAAAAATTCATGAAATCGTTGCTACTACATACTGCAGGTGTGCATGTGTCTATAGTGGACTTATTCCTGGTTAATTTTGCTAAAGTATTAAATAGGAATCTAGGATTATTTTTGTTATCTTCTATTAGGGAGGAGAGATATGTTGATCTAGCAGCACTAAGAGGTTTTCTATACTTCAGGAAGCTCTCCTTCCACGCTAATTTGAACGCTACCAATTTTGTTTGACGCCATTTACGTTCTAATTTTTGAGTGGTCTGTTTTAAAGTGCAAGTGTCATCATTATACCAGGGTGCTAATTTTTTCTCTCTGATCATTTTCCTTTTAAGAGAAGCTACATTATCTAAAGTATAGCAGAACGTTGACTCTAAGCATTCAGTTGCCTGATCAAGTTCTGCAGGGGCTGACAGTGACCCAGTCAAAGTTGATAATTCTGGGAGATCATTTATAAAGCTCTGTGCAGTAGTTGATATGAATGTCTGTTTAATACAATAGTGTGGTGAGGTGTGTATATTATTACTCAGACATATTTTGAATGAGATGAGATAATGATCTGAGAACTTCAGACTGTGGAAGTGTGACTATATTTTCTATGTTTAACCCGAATGTTAGTATTAGATTGAGGGTGTAACCACCATTATGGGTCGGTCCTATGACATTCTGATTAATCCCTACTGAATCTAAAATGGACACAGACACTGTTTTCAAAGGGTCTTCTGGGTTATCGAAGTGAATATTAAAATCTCCAACAACTAAAGCTTTGTCTAAGGAAATAACCAGGTCTGAGAGAAAATCTGCAAATTCAGAAAGAAACTCAGAATATGGCCCCGGGGGCCTGTAAATAATAAGTAACGGAATTAACTGGGTAGACTTATTTTTCAAGGCTACATACATTATACTGGTATGAAGAACTTCAAATGTATTAAATTTATAACCAGGTTTGTGTGTTACACCCAGATAATCATTATAAATAACCGCGACGCCTCCTCCTCTGCCAGTTAGACGAGGCTGGTGTATGTAACTGTATCCAGGAGGACTCGCTTCATTTAATGCTATATATTCATTTGGTTTAATCCATATTTCTGTTAAACACAGTACATTAAACTCCTGCTCAGTAGTGAGTTCATTAACCATTAGTGCTTTAGATGTAAGAGATCTAATATTTAATAGCCCCACCTTTAGATCAAAGGTGCTGGCAGCGGCTGTACAGTCAGTATGATCTAATTTTATATTGATTAGGTTACTGGAACAAACACTCTTGAGTATTTCTACCTTTTTGTTGAGCTCGGGGAACAGACACAATCTCGATGTAGTGGACCCTGAGTGACGACTCTGTGCAGCTAGCAGACAGTCGGTTTAGCCTGTTCGTCTGCTCCCTGGCCTTGGCTCTGGATTGTCAAAAATTAACTAGGGCTGTTCTGAGACTATGACCTATGTTGCAAGAAACGAGAGCAGCACCTTCTCGAGTGGGATGGATACCATCCCACCCTAACAGGCCAGCAGTGCCCTCAAAATTAGCCCAATTATCTATAAAGCCCACACTGTTTTCAGAGCACCACCTGGACAACCAGCAGTTCAGCGACCATAACCTGCTGTAAGCTACATCGCCACTGTATTGTCTGTTTACAGTTGCATTTCTGACAGAGACTATATCAGTATTTATAATTTTCCATAGATCATGTATACACGAGTATTTTAAAATACATGTATATAAATTATATCACTTTTTATTTGATGATATTTCCTTTCTGTTTTCAGATCTGAGTGATCTTTAACATTTGCTCCTGTTCAAAGATCCAAACTTGTAGTCTGGAGTGTAGATAGTACGTGTAACGAACTTTTGGTGCTGGAACTCAATAAATAGAACTAACGGCTAGTTTCTTAATAACATAGACCAAAATGTGTTTGGTCCCAGCACCAGGCACAAATAGAAGGGCATGACCGTATAAGCTTAGCCCTCAAAGTAAAACAAAAATTGTGAAAGCATTTGCAGAATTCAATGCTAATAACCTTTAATAACATCTGAGACTTCTTCATACAGAAAATACTATATCCTTGATTGATCACCAATTAGAATCTATATTAAAAAATGACTCCTCTAAATACACAAACAATAAATTCGAGGGCATTAAAAATAGATTATTTGGGATTGAAAAAAGACGATGTACAAATAACAACGAGATGACACTTCACCTGTTTATAGTGATTGGATTGATGAAACTATTTACCAAGTTGCAGACCTGTGCTACCTGTGCTTCATTTCCATTCAGGGTCTTAAAGATATGATACTTTTTGTGGGGTATGTAATTGAATCTGCCATATTTCTGTAAATATTCTATCTAGAGAGCTCCCATTATATAAGTGACCAGGCAATCTGGTTTATAATAAGACCAGGTAGTGACAGGAGATGAATACATTTGTTTTCTAGTATTTTTAGGGCCCTAAACCCCACTCGCACGTGTGTTTTTCTTAATTTTTAGGAAATACTTATGGCCAGGATTTTTTAGATAGGTGGCTGTATGTTTTCCTTCCAGATTAGCAACATGTAGAGAGTTAATTTATCAAATTTCAAACCTCTCTGTAGCCTAGAAGCTGAGAAAAATGCAGTTAAAATCCCAAAAATCCCTGGCGAGGATTTAGGGGGTATGTTCTGGTCTTAATTTAGTAATTTTTCAAAATGGCATAAATACATTTAAAAAAAAAAACCTCTGAGTCTAGAAAGCTGAAATTTTGAAAACTAATTTAGATTTACATATTTTCATTAGTAACTTCCACCATTAAAATTTAAATATTGCTGCAACCAATTTTCTATATATTGGGCCTTTTTGGCTTGGATTTACCCAGGGAGACCAACAGGAGTTCAAAATACTTTGAATGATTTTCATGCTCAAACATACTTACTTAGTTAGTCATGAACTGAGGAGTTGAGTCAGGTTTGTTTACATAAAGAAATCACCAAAATGTATTGGACTCTAAATATAAAACACCATAAGGCATGTGATTCATGTCATCATCAGCTGATTAAAGAGAAGTCTTACATCTGTAATCTGTTATGAAACCTTGTAGTTCAGTTTCTGGTGTTTTCTCCCAAAAGCATGAAGACTCCAGCCAGGCTGGACCAAACGCTGTACTTGTTAAGGCTGAGACATCTGACGAGAGCCACACACAGCAACAACTATTCATTCGAGAAGATGGTGAGTAGATGGATTAAAGATTTTATTGCCATTTATAAATATTTAAATAATATTGGCTGGCATTGAGTGGTATCAGATATATTCCATTCAGCTAGCATGATATTGAGCTTGTCTTCTAATATCATGCTAGGTGAATGGAATATATCTGATATACCATGAAAAAAAGCCAGCCAAATTTTTTTATTATTATTATACATACACATTTGATGGAACAATTATAGATTTTACAAAAAGTTAAGAACGGGGATTTCTTACCAACGTCCAATGCTAATTCTGATCCAGTGTAATTCAGTGTTCTGTCAATCCAATGTACAAAGTCAAAGGCTATGGGCGCCGCTGGCGAACAAAGAAATGCTTCTGCGCATGCGCAGCAGAAAACTCTCTCATTGAATATTCGCATCAGCTCCGACATGTGACATTATGTTGTCTTGACGACCATGCAATATTGTAAGCCATATTCAACGCTTATTCTCCATTGGGTACAGTGACATAATACACATAGGATAAGCGGTATACTAACAATATTGCGTGCTATCAAACCAAATGAATGAAACTCACTAGAAGGGAATAGAACACGTTTTTATTCCATGGGGGGTCCTGTATGTATAATAATAGTTATTGTTTAAAACTGACATTTAGAGCTTTCTGTGATTTTAAAAAACAAAACAGAAAACCAATAGTGTTTAAAAGGAATAAAGCCATAGAGAAAATAGAAATAAGACATTACATGATAAATATTAAAAACTGTTACACAGAAGCATGTATGGTTATAATCTATAAACCTCTATCTCCCACTGTTTCTCAGGAGTTGCAGAACCTGTGTGTGAGGCTGTGGAGGCAGATTATGGTGCTGCTAAAGTGGATAAAGTGGATGGTCAGAACTCCAGGACACAGCACGAGGCTTTGGAGGTCAGTGGATCTGACAAAGTGCTTAAATCTGAGCCACAATTTGAGAACGCTGAGGGGTTATCCCAGGAACCCTTGGGAGGACAGGGACAGGCAGAGTTTGGTGTAAGTGGGGAGTGCGCTCCTTTGGGGGAGCTATTTATGCAAGGGGGTGACGATGTGGACCCACAGCAGCCATCTTATTCTTACATGATGAGTGACAAAATTGAGAGCCAACCTGAGCATCTCCCACAGAAACCAGAGATCATAGAGGTGGAGTCTGCAGAGGAAGGGGATGACGTCACTGTTTGGGACAGCAATAAGAAATCAATAATGCACCAGACTTTGCAGAAGTACCCTTCCACAACAATAGAGCACCATAATAATTATAACATGCCCTCATCCAGCCTATCACGGCTGACCAGTGACTTTCCAGTGGTGGCATCAACATCTTCAATTATACCAGAAGTGGACAGCTGGCAACATGCCAAGGGCATTAGTCGATACCAGCCAAGAATTGGACAAGCAAGACATGAGCGAGCTCACAATGAGAAACTCTTTACATGCAAATATTGTGGAAAAGCTTTCAATCGCCCCAAGAAGGTGGAGATCCACCAAAGAATCCACACGGGCGAGAAGCCGTTCCGCTGCATGACCTGCGGGAAGCTCTTTGCTGAGGCTGGAAACCTGAAGAAGCACCAGAAAGTTCATACAGGGGAGCGTCCCTACAGCTGCACCCAGTGCGGGAAGGCATTTGCCTGGATACGAAACCTCAAAACCCATCAGCAAAAATACCATCCTGATATGCTCACAGCAGAGGAACTACTGTCCCTCGGGCCAATCAAAAACTGACCAAAATGACTTATGGACATGTAGATGGATCAAGCTGCATGCACCTCTGGGTTGTTTATAGTATATTGTTACAGACATCTGGAATATTGATGAGAAACATCAGCTCTGAATTTGGTCCATCCAAGTATTTTACAGTCTGTACTGCTTGATTTTAAGTGGGGTTCACCTATTTATTTTTATTTACTCAGCTGAACTAAGTACCCAAAATGTGGATCTATAGTTACTGCCATGCCCAGATAGAAGTGGTTTTAGTGGCAGCTATTTGGAATTGTATGACTCCAAAATAAACTTTGATTGATCAGTACCTTTGTTTGCTCCTTTCAGGGGGAAAATGTTAGTTTAAATGATTTTGTAGAAATGTTTTTTTGTTGTTTTTTTCTTTCCCCCAAAATTGTTACCTGTATGACAAGGTTGGTAGTGTTATCCAAATAGCTTCAGCTGAAACTCGAGACTATTTAATAGGAGAAGTAGTAAGAAGGGGGATCTCTAATGGTGTTTTTCTTTTACTTTATCTACCTGAGAAATTCTGCTTTGTAGAATACCTCTTAGTCAACCAAAAAGTACTTGTAACATGAAATCACAACTATTTTGCTACTAGCAAAGATTATCAGTAAACACTGGCTTTATTCAGTGGTCAATATTCAATAAAATGCTCCTTTGGAGAAACATCTGAGCATGGGTATTATTGTGTGTTTCTGGATCTGGATCTCTGTGTAAACATCTGCAGCCATATGATTTTTGTAGAAACATTAACTGGGAGCAAAATGTGAAGAGAGACAAGTGTTAAGCAAAAATAACGGATTGTACAATAAACTGTACGCCTGTCCACACAACAGAACCACAAAACATGAACCTTCCACTGCAACCTTTAATTAGCTAACAGTAGACTGCTAGCTCTATACTAGAAGTGTACTATAAACTACATACTGGTGAATGAAATGATATATGCATGTTTTTTTTTCTCCCTTCTCTGTTCAGTTGTTTCCCAAAAAAAACTCACTTTTACCTTATGCTGATTATCTAATGTATTTACCTGATGATGATGATGATGATGATGATTGCTACACAGTAATTTAATTTGCAACATACTAAAAAAAACTTTGCTCCATTACTATGCATCTCTGGAGTCTGATCCTGTCTTATGGATTTATTTTTTTTTCAAAATGCTTTACAACATGGCACTAAGCAAATATGTAACACACCAACACCTACTTAATGGGCTGTTGCATGGATTGTATTTGTATATGTTCTATCAGGAGTCTGTGGTAATGCTCAGACTTTGTGTGTATCTGCACTATAGCACCAAAAGACAGATGATGAAGAGCCAGATGTGCTGTTCATCAAGGAAGAGCATTCAGAGCTGGAGGAGCAAGAAAGCCAGACACATGGTGGCATGACCCTGCAAGACGGTGAGTCAAGGCGAGTGAAGAGAAGTGATGAAATATCGTAAATGGGTCACTACTGGTATATTAACTGTTATGTTACTATAAATTAAATATCTTCCTTTTTATAAAAGAGAGAAGGAAAAGAAGAAGAAAAAAAACAAATGGCACTCTGTTGTAACTTTGAGGTTTTGTTTACTCCTCAGGATTTGTGGAGTCCAGTACAGATGTCTGTGGAAACGGAGTCTCTTCCTCGCCTGCACAGCTCACATTAGCCCTCAGTGCACCAGAGGTCAGTTTAAATAATATAGTGATAAAATCACAATGTAGGCATCAGCCTTGCTCTTCCATCAGTGTGCTGTAGTGTTGTTGTCATGACTGAGACCAGAGTGTATCAAAAATGAGACAAGATCAAAGGCAGGGTGAGACCGAGTCAAGACCAGGACCAGACCAGTGTGTGGGGGGAGGGGTGACTGCCATTAACAGTAACAGAAACTACGAATTGGCAAGGAGTCATGTTATTGGTTGCATTTGAAGCAGGAAGTTTTGCATCCAATCACAGTAATGATGTTGACCAATAAATCAGACAATGCATGGGTAATTTTGTGAAATCCCCACAGTTGTGGTCTTGACCAGTCTTGAAATAAAATCCTGAGTCTCTATGTCCGAGACAAGACCGAGTAAAAATACAGTCGATTTCAAGACGAGACCAAGACTGTTCTCAAGTACAACACAAGTATGCTGTGCTCTTCCGCACATGTACAGAATCCACATAATGCCAAGTTCATTTTTTCCTCAATATCAAAAAGTAGTTGTATGAATCCTTTTAGGGTTTTTGTTTGGGTTATTGATTGTTTTGTTGCTTTCAGTCTCATGAGCTGGAGTCATCCCTTGTGAAAGGTGAAAAAAGTAGACTTCAAGAAGAACACCAAGGAACTTCCAGTCAGTCAACTGACATGCAGATTACTATACAGAGTGAGTAAGATATTTGTGAAATGATAATAGGGGGGAAAAAGTTTCTTTCGTCACCAATTTCATTTAGTGACCTAAAACAACTTTAAATAATTGATTTCTTAATTTTTTTTATTGTTTCACTGGTGTATAAAGGAGAGCAGATGTTTGCAAGAAAGTGTTTAAGATAAGCAACATTACTGATGTGTTTCTCCTGTTATCCAGATGTGGTAGACTCCCAGACTGCTGGGTCTCTGTGTTCACGTGAGCCAGTTCTTCCTCAGAAAGAAGTCAAAGTGTGGGATATTCCGAATTCCCAGTCTCATCTCCAAGGGCCGGATGAGAACAGCAATATCTCACTTTCAAACCAGAATGCTGAGAGAAAAACAGTAGTGTCTGTCGATGTGCTAGGAACGAATAGTTTGGCGTATGAGAGAGCGAAGGAGCTGGAGACTTCTTTTCCACGATGGGCTGCAAATAGCCCTTCTGACAGTCAGCCATCTTGTTCTTATATTGTGGAGGTAGAGCAAGACCAAGACTGTGTTCTGGTACAGCCAGGACCAGTATCTGTAAGGGGAAGGCACAAAGGAGCTGCATCAAATAGGCTTCAGGATGCCAGAGAGCTTCATAGGGTGGAGGCAGAGTGGAGCACAGTCACTCCTTCAAGTCAAGCCCATACTCAGCAGTTCAGTCACTTCAACAGGACTCGATTAGATGCAGCAAACCGAGCAAATCTCACTCAGGCTATTCCAAACTTATCACATCCTGGGGTTTCTCTCGCTGGGCTACCGCTTCCAAGACGCATGGAGAAGGGCAAAAGGAAAAGTTATATCTGTAGGTACTGTGGAAAGGCTTTTACTGGGCAGTCTAACTTAGAAGCTCATCAACGCATCCACACTGGAGAGAAGCCTTTCAAGTGCGAGACCTGTGGGAAGCTCTTTACAGAAGCAGGAAATCTGAAGAAGCATCAGAGAGTTCATACGGGAGAAAAACCCTTTGTGTGTAATCGCTGTGGGAAGCGTTTTGCCTGGATTTGCAATCTCAGGACACATCAGCAGTCAGCTTCCTGTGGGGGAGTATAAGGAGGGGAAAAAATCTGATCTGATCACTTGCATTGTGATCAAAAAGTGCAACTATTCACACACAATCTGTACGCTTGGTAAAAATGGTTGGATAAGTGAAATCCGATAAGTCCAATTTAGTAATTATTAGACAATGACAAAAAGTGTTTGAGCATAGTGACTCCAAACTACAGTGTGGAGGAGGAACGGGCAATATGATATCTTGATATAATAACATCATGATACACTTTTTGTCTATATCAGTAAGGTGTCAGTGCTTTTATACCTCCATTGTTACTCTGAAATGTAAGTGACTGGACATTATTTTGTACCAGTTGTTTCATTTCTCCCTCTTTTTTCCTTCATTAAATGCTGCAGACAAAGATTTCTGAGCATATAATGGATTGTGTTGGCCTGGTTTGTTAGCAAAATCATACTGTGTATCATGAAGGTGTCTAAGTATCATGATATGATATTTTTGCCCTTGTGTGGATAAGCAAGGATGTGAACAGAGTTTGAAGTTGTAAAAGACACACGGTGCTTTTCTCTTTATTGGTTTGGTGCCTTAATTATTCCCTGTAAACTTGGTCTGCTTTAAGATTTCAGAAATTGCAAACACCATTCTACCTCTTGAATTTTTCTCCGGACAAAAACAGAGCAATATGTTTGAACCAGATGGAAGAAAATCCAGTTATGATTCAACACCAGAACATGTTCATCTGTTAAATTCGCAGTGTACCATGAACTCCAGTGTATGCTGACTCACTGTAAAATAATGAAATGGATAAGATCACATTAAATCTTGGAGGCATTTGTAAAACAGAAGTGAGCTTTGTGTACACTTGCACCAGTCAGGTTCTTCATAATGTGAAGGGTAAGTGGTGTATGAATGCTAGAATTCACTGACATACTTGTTAATTAGACCACAGCACTGCTGAATTCTCCATCTTCATTGGTCAGAATATGCAGATTGTTTGGGTAGAAAGTAATTTTCAAACAGGTTCATATTAATTTGCTGTTTATAATTTATTATTATTATTAACAGCTTACACAGGGACTCCTGACCATCACACCCAAATGTGATTTTTGAACATCCCATTCCAGATCTAGTCCTTGCTTTGCTGTAAGGATAAACGCCACTCTTCTGGGAAGGATTTACTCATTCAGCCACAAGAATATTCATGAGGATATTGGGCAAAGAGGCCTAGCACACAGTCAACATTCAGGTCAGGGCTCTGTGCAGGACACTCAAGTTCTTCCACTCCAACCTTGGCAAACTGTATCTTCATAGAGCTCATTTTCTGCACAGGGGCATTGTCATGCTGGAAAGATTATTGTACTGTGCCTTTAGGACCCCAATTATTTAAAAAATATTTTTAAGCTCTTGTTTGAATATTCACCATATTTATAAGACTACAGACTACCCGGACTGTTTCAAGCTTAAGCGCTTTTTATTTTGCAACAGGAAGTCAACGTCTTGTGACTCAACCACATGTTGTGTCCACCCCATAGACAAATACAAAAGCGATAAATGTTTCTAAAACATTGCAGAAACTATAGTTATTTTCAGAGCATTATTGCATCCCCTTTTTAACAATATTTCTTATGGCCCTAAAATTTTACTAAAATTTACTAAAATTTTATTTTAGTATTATTCTTTTGTTCTAGAATGGATTTAATTCCTTACTGTGTTTCCATCAGACATCTTTGAACAAAATTTAGATTAATATTACTTGACTCCTTGTTATTTATAAGAAATCAATTATAATGTTTAAGCTGTGAAGAAATATTGATTTATTTTAATAAAACATGAAGATGACTGGGCGGCACGGTGGTGTAGTGGTTAGCGCTGTCGCCTCACAGCAAGAAGGTCCTGGGTTCGAGCCCCGTGGCCGGTGAGGGCCTTTCTGTGTGGAGTTTGCATGTTCTCCCCGTGTCCGTGTGGGTTTCCTCCGGGTGCTCCGGTTTCCCCCACAGTCCAAAGACATGCAGGTTAGGTTAACTGGTGACTCTAAATTGACCGTAGGTGTGAGTGTGAATGGTTGTTTGTGTCTATGTGTCAGCCCTGTGATGACCTGGCGACTTGTCCAGGGTGTACCCCGCCTTTCGCCCATAGTCAGCTGGGATAGGCTCCAGCTTGCCTGCGACCCTGTAGAAGGATAAAGCGGCTAGAGATGATGAGATGAGATGAAGATGACTGGGTGGACAAAGGTAAGACTGAGTTATATAATTTACATTGTTGAAACAAAAAAGTATAATAGTTATGATTTCATGAGAACGTTTTAGTGAATTTGCAATATAAAAATAAAGAATTTGGATCTCAAGGTTCGCTCAGGGGCGGCACGGTGGTGTAGTGGTTAGCGCTGTCGCCTCACAGCAAGAAGGTCCTGGGTTCGAGCCCCGGGGCCGGCGAGGGCCTTTCTGTGTGGAGTTTGCATGTTCTCCCCGTGTCCGCGTGGGTTTCCTCCGGGTGCTCCGGTTTCCCCCACAGTCCAAAGACATGCAGGTTAGGTTAACTGGTGACTCTAAATTGACCGTAGGTGTGAATGTGAGTGTGAATGGTTGTCTGTGTCTATGTGTCAGCCCTGTGATGACCTGGCGACTTGTCCGGGGTGTACCCCGCCTTTCGCCCGTGGTCAGCTGGGATGGGCTCCAGCTTGCCTGCGACCCTGTAGAAGGATAAAGCGGCTAGAGATGATGAGATGAGAATGAGGTTCGCTCAGCTCATATAAAAATGTACTGCAGGTTCTGACTGCACTAGAACATTTTCAGCTGTGACCATGACAAAAGCCCTTGTCAAGGATATGAAACCTCAAAGTATACCACAATCAAACTGAAAACTGACAAAGCTAGCTGACTTAAATGATGTAAAATGTTTGCTCAACTAAAAAAAAAAAAAGACATGGCAGGTTCTGACTGGAACACAAACTTTTGAACAATAACAAAAGTCCATGGCAAAGATACAAGCTTCCAAACTGACCACTCTAAATGGATGGGCCATCTGTTCATGGCTTGTGGTTCACCCCACAATTATGCATAGAATCTGCCCATCATTATACCAGCAGATATCTTCTTGTAGACTAGGCCAAAAGAAATTGTTCATACTCTTGATGTGCATGCAGTTTTCAGCAATGTCCAATTATTATGTCAGGGTATCCTTCTCTGTCACAATTAACTATACACCATTTGCCAGTGTGTTCTGACTGAATGGCATCCGTTTCCATGGATTACCTGGTGACTGGACTTGTGAAACAAACAGGTCCCCTTCTTCAGTCCAAAGCAGTTAGCCATCCTCTCTTTGACAAAGACGTGAAAGGTCTCTGAATTTTATGTCAGCTGTCGTCACACTAATCACCTGGTGGAGTCTCACAAAGCCTTTGAGATTTCCCTGCTATCATTGTCTTTGGGAGAGCAGGGACACCAAGGCGCATGATCACAGGTGGGACTGGCAACAGTGGACAGAGTTTGCGGTGTGATTGAACAACGTCGAATAGGAGTCCTGGAAGGTGCTGATGCCACCATTGCACATCAAATTGGGCCTTATGAAACAATTCATCACAGCTCTGGATAAAGAATCAGCAGCCTTCAAGACAGGACTGGATCCTTGAGGGTGGGGGGGGCAGAGTGGGCCTGGCCCATCCAATCCAGGGAGGGGGAGACTGACAAAGGACTTCTGGCTGGAATGTCCTGATTCTTCTGTATATACTGTATGTTTATATATAATTTGCCCCCAACAAATCTCCCTGGCCCACAGTGTTTAATGTGGTAGGACATTATTACAGATAAAAACACCCAAACCTAAATAAACGTGTGTTATGACAAGTTCACATCTACGATAGACACATCTCACACAACGGAAAAAAAAACAATAATTGCACGAATGTTACAAAATACGAGAACACTAACCTTATTTCTTCGTCTAAAGGCAGCAAACCCACCGTCATTCAATTCATTCGATGGCAGTATTTAATATTTACGGGCGTGTGTGAAATAGTGAATGATCCGTTGTGCGCTTGCGCACTTAATTCCGGTAGGACATTTTCCTACATAGAAACATTTCAGAACACCAGGCTTGCTGGAAAGCTTCTTTCCTAAGGTGTCTAATCCCTTGACGGATCACAAATAAAGAAGATCCTGGATTGAAAGGAAGAAGAAGCTCCCTGAGAAGGAGGAAGCAACTTTGTCACAGTGGTTTGGGGTTTTCTGGGAAACCACAAAACTGGAAACTGTCGAACTGATCGAGTCTCTAGTGAACAAATGCAGCACTGCAGGATGTTTCTCAAAGTCCATGTGTTTGATGTATCTTACAATAATTGTGAAGGTTGAAGAACTACTTAAAAATCATGTTTGACTTTGGTATAAATGCACGTTTATTTTAATGCATATATTGTCGTCTTTATTTTACATTATGTCATCATTAAAATGCACAATTGAACCCTTTTCCGCATCAGCCCGGCTAGCTCAGTCGGTAGAGCATGAGACTCTTAATCTCAGGGTCGTGGGTTCGAGCCCCACGTTGGGCGCAAACGTTTTCGGACTATCCGATGTCAAAACATAATCTACATTCCTCGCATTCAAGGAAATTATTAATTTTTTTTTTTCATTCATGTATTTTCAATACGTCAAAAAATAACGTCAGTTAAAGCGTTTAAACAGATCTGTGTACAAAAGTAACATTAATCAATAGTGTAAGCATAGCATATATGTGGATAATTAGGTCTAGTTGTTCTTAATTTTTTCCAGTTAAATGCAACATCTGGGTATAAATACAACGATATAAATTAATAAATGTAAAATATCGAATTAAAAGGTTTTGAAACTGTATAGCAGAGGATGGTTTCGATCCATCGACCTCTGGGTTATGGGCCCAGCACGCTTCCGCTGCGCCACTCTGCTAACGGCAAAGTATGTGCTACAACTCCTATAAAACTAGTATACACCCCCACTGTGTGCGTGTGTTTCCTTTTATAAGTGGTGGTGGTTTTTGGTCTCTGCGCTGATATAAGATAAATAGCTAGATGAGTTGGAGACTCTGCTGCTGTATGTTTTTCACCTTTCTCTGCTCTCCATCCCTGAACGAACTCATCGGTGACAATTTTGATTACTTGAACGCTTATGATTTAATCAAGGGCATGTTAATCAGACTAACTTCAGTCAGGTTTGGAGTAAGGAGCGATAGAAAATAAGCAGGACGGGGCTTTATGAGTAGGACTGAAAAACACTGAACTAGATGGTTTAAGTTCGGTATGTGGAGTAAACCTCTGAAAGGTTTCTTTGATTGGTTTAATCGACTATGGTTGAGCGAATCAAAGTTCAGAAATGCGACAACCCGTTTTCAAACATGAACTTAGCTTGTGAATTATAGAAAATGTTTCTGTTCCCTGACCGGGAATCGAACCCGGGCCGCGGCGGTGAGAGCGCCGAATCCTAACCACTAGACCACCAGGGACTACTGAAGATAGACAGCTTAGATGAAGATATTTAATGTTAGCAGACGCAAGTTGATCTGTGACACATTTACCTTTCAATCAATTGTTTATTTGGACATAAAACATTTTATCTGTTTGTTTAAAAAAATGCTGTTGCGCAAGAACCCAGTTTGAACATTGGAAAAAATAAATTTTTTTGGTGCACACCAGACGCTCCCACCAGAGGGCGACAAAAACCACTGCTTTTATGTCATAGCTCATCTCATTATCTGTAGCCGCTTTATCCTTCTACAGGGTCGCAGGCAAGCTGGAGCCTATCCCAGCTGACTACGGGCGAAAGGCGGGGTACACCCTGGACAAGTCGCCAGGTCATCACAGGGCTGACACATAGACACAGACAACCATTCACACCTACGGTCAATTTAGAGTCACCAGTTAACCTAACCTGCACGTCTTTGGAGTGTGGGGGAAACCGGAGCGCGGACACGGGGAGAACATGCAAACTCCACACAGAAAGGCCCTCGCCGGCCACGGGGCTCGAACCCAGACCTTCTTGCTGTGAGGCGACAGTGCTAACCACTACGCCACCCATGTCACAGCTGGGGGGTGTTTTTTGTTTTTTTTTTAATATTTTTTAAAAAAATAGCAATAGTTGCATGCATGGAGCGGAGGCCCATACTTACAGAAATGCCTTGACCTGATTTTTGAACATACAAGGTAAGTATGAACGATGAACGTGTTAATTTGCTTTAAAAAAAAAAGCATGTGGGCTTATTTACTAACACATTTTACAGAAAATATTCATGACTGTTTCATATAAAACGAGTTAAAGGGATAGTTCGGGATTTTTGACATGAATCTGTATGGCATCCCCATCAATAGTGTCGTGCAAACACACTGACTTACCCCTGACAGCATCCTGTGAGTCCAGTTCTTGTCCAGTTTTGGTCCAGATGAAAGTAGTCCGGCAAGTTTGTTGGGGTCACGAAAGTAAAACGTTTTTCGTCTCAAAACAGTATGTGTTCAAAAGAGTGATATATTTGCATCACAAAACCGTTGTCAAATAAAAAGTCAGACCTCGAAATCGCTTGGCACTATTTTCTCTCCCTTCTTATCACTGCACGCTGCCGCCAGGTGACAGCGAAACGCAGACCCACTAAGCTGGTGGGAGACCAAGGCTGCACTCTATCCACGGCTTACACACGTGATGGCATGGAGGATGTGTATAGTGGCAGCATCTGTCCCCCCAGAGAGGATCTTTTCAAAAGCAGGACAGATTATAACTGAGAGGCTGGCCCGTAGCCAGGGGGGATCGGAGGGTTCGTTCGATCCCCCCCCTTGACATCACCCCCCCCCTCCTCGGACACACACGCCCCTCAAGATTACTCAAGATTTATTCATCTCATCTCATTATCTCTAGCCGCTTTATCCTTCTACAGGCAAGCTGGAGCCTATCCCAGCTGACTACAGGCGAAAGGCAGGGTACACCCTGGACAAGTCGCCAGGTCATCACAGGGCTGACACATAGACACAGACAACCATTCACACCTACAGTCAATTTAGAGTCACCAGTTAACCTAACCTGCATGTCTTTGGACTGTGGGGGAAACCAGAGCACCCAGAGGAAACCCACGCAGACACGGGGAGAACATGCAAGCTCCACACAGAGGGGCCCTCGCCGGCCCCGGGGCTCGAACCCAGGACCTTCTTGCTGTGAGGCGACAGCGCTAACCACTACACCACCGTGCCGCCCTCATTTGTTCATGTCCGATGAATATACATTGATTCACATTTAAATTTACAATATCAAATCCAGACTAATCAAAAAAGAAAAGTAGACTAAGTGAGGACGAGTTAGAAAAACGGGTTCATTTCTCCTATGTTTATACGTTTTGTTCAAACTGCTTTACACCCCAATCCAGTGGGTGGCGGTAATTCCCCCATTAGACCCCTTTCACTGACGTCACCCGAAACCGGAAGTAAACAAACCCTGCGCCATATTGGAAGACCAACAAACTCGTGATTGGGGGAAATAACGGCAGCGCGCGGTATGTGAACCCACGAGGCACTTGGTTCATCAAAAACCTACAATGGTAAACTTTTGTGCTGTGTTAGGGTTCTAACAAAGCTGATGGGAAAGGTGAAAAGAAGTCTTTCTACAGAATACCAGCTGTGATTGAGACACAAGCAAACCAAGGAGCTTTCTGCCAGGAGACAGAGAGAGGATTTAGCTGCTTTATGCAGAGCGGATCTGAATACTTCAAGTCTATTTTGTTACTGGTAAGTCACTAGGCTAGAGTGTTGTAGAACATTTTTTTTTTTAATGTTTACTGAATAAAAACATCCTTAATTTTATCAAATATACTCTACTCTATATTTCATTTCTTTCTTTTGTTTTAATTTTCCTCCCTCCATCCCTCTTTGGATTTTAAATATAGTTTTTCCCCATGTCCAAATAATTCAAATATATGTAAATAAAAACAGATAAGTAGTGAATTAAAAATAAATTATGAAATAAAAAAAACCCATTCTCCCTTGCCCCGAGTCTTATCATATGGGTCAAACCCATCAATCACAGCCAGTTTCTCCACATACCGTGCCCTTTCTGCAGCTGGTAATGTACTCACATAACCAGAATTATCAGCCATCGTGTCACTTTACTCTCGCTCGTACTTTGTTTTATATTGTGAGCAGGGCCGCTGACAGCTTTGGCTGGGTCCGGGACAAAATGCTCTGAATCAGATATATCAATTCATATATTAATCAGATATATGAAACACAATGTTATTAAGCCGTTGTGGTTATGAAATGATTCAATGCCCTGTGCGTTTGATATGGTGTTCAGTGTGACTTGCTCTCCCCTCGTTTGTAACATGAATTGCATGCCGCGCGTGCCTTGGTTGGGGTTACTTTACGGGGCTGGAAAAAGTTGGCTGTGTCTTACCCAGTGATGGGAATAACAGCGTTAGAAATAAACGGCGTTACTAACGGCGTTACTTTTTTTAGTAACGAGTAATCTAATTACTTTTTAAATCGTTATAACACCGTTCCCGTTACTTACAATAAAATACTATGCGTTACTTTATTAAAGCTGTTCTCATCTGGCACGCTGCTCGCTCAGCCTTTCTTTACTCTGCTTTCGTGTGGGGCGGGGAGACACGAGACAACGGCACAGTAAGCCAATCAGAGTAGATTTGGACAACATAAGAAGGTAGGCCACGCCTACTGCACTGCTGCACACTCTTTCAATCAGAAGACCCAGCGATGGCGAGCGGTCAGCCCAGCACTGCGCTTTCACATTGGAAATACAGCCATTACTTTTCATTACTTGAAATAAAAGGCAAGAGTGTTTACGTGCAATGCACATTATGTCGAGGAACAAAGCGTTTGTCCTCGTCAGTGGCCAGTAATTAGTAACATAATTTTAATAACTACAAAAACATATTACATTTGATAGATGTCTTATCTCACATTGTCCCACAAAAATATTAATATAGTGTAGATAACGTTACTAATTGGTTCTGTTAAGTGTCCATTTCAGTCATTAAACACATTTAACATTCACTTTTATTATGATTACACTAATTGAATTTCATTTTTTTTTTTGAGGGGGAACAAAATGTAACGGAATAATTACTTTCTCTGGTAATTAGTTACTTTTATGACAAAGTAACTCCGTTACTAACTCAGTTACTTTTTGGGAAAAGTAACTAGTAACTATAATTACTTTTTGAAAGTAACGTGCCCAACACTGGTCTTACCTGGCTCAGCTGCCCCACTGCCTTTGCTAGTACCTGCTGCATCATCCGAATCTTTTTTAAAATATTTATGCAGTGAGCCCCTGAGTCTCCTGGTTTCTTCCTCTCTTTTTTCTCTTTTCTTTTCTGCGCTCCTGACTTGTGCATGTTGGCAAATGGCACGCACCCTGATTGTCGAAGCGCTATGATCGAACGATGTCGTTTTTTTCCCCTTAATCAAAGAGTCAGACCAAACCATTTTTGAATTAGGGGTGGTAGGGGGTTCTTGACACCTTTTTCAAAGACAATAAAGGCAAAAGATCTAGAAATCATTTATTGAATGCAAATATAGCACATTTCTCCCCCAAATCAACACATTTTGAAATGAAATAAAATAATTGCAACTTCATGAGAGCCCAGTTCTGGGCCCCCCCCCATTCCTGGGCCCGGGACAACATACCCGTTTGTCCCCCCCTGTCGGCGGGCCTGATTGTGAGTATGTATGTATGCATGTACTTGGTCTTCCAATATGGCGCCCTAGCACAATCTCGCGGTACGGTGACGTCACGCGGTAGCCCTGGATAGAAGAGAAAATGGGGAAAAAAGAAGATAAAGACAGAAAACGCAAGAAATCTGCTGCTACTTTGTCCCAAAATATTGGCGCCATGTTCCAAAAAAGGGCCAAAATGGGTAAGGTGCTGAGTGCAGGACTTTTGTTTTTCTTTTGTTTACAACAGTAGTGGTAGATCGATCTGTCAGAGTGATCAGTGGGGGGTAGCGTCAGCCCGTCCATCAGTCTATGTGTGTCAGTGACACACACACACAGAGATGAGTTAGGTGGCTCGATGGCTAGGTACTAGTAGCATCGGACCTGGGGCTGCTTTTATTTTATTTTTTTCAGCTTGGGAAATCGGAGCTGTGGTGTGGTGTGAAGACAGTAAAATGCAAGACTTTAAGAGCACGTGTTTTTCAATCGTCATGGTAACATGGCATCATGGTAACATGACGCCCTGTCAGTGGTTTGGCATTTGGATCAGAGTGAAAAGAAACGTGTGCACTAGCTGAAAAATGAAAATGTTCAGACCAGTGTGTGTGAAAACACCCACTGTTGCTGCATTTGGGCAATTTTAGATTAATTGTCCTTATAGGGCTGTGCGATATTATTTCAATCTCAGGATTACTTGAAACATTTATCTCAATTAGAAATTATTGTTGTTTTTTATGCTAAAGCATGGGCAGATCAGGAGTGTTCTGATGCCATAAACAACAACAGAGACAGACAATGAAGGAGAGCAACAACAAACAACTGAGGTGAGCAACAGAGACAGACAATGAAGTCACAGCACAGTTGTAGGAAGATAACAATAATAAGTTAGACAACAGAGAACTTATAACGAATAAAAAAATGTCTAAATTAGAAGATTTGAAGTGTGCTCGTGTATTTGGGGGGTACGGGAGTAGGGGGCCAGATGAAGTCCACTTTTGGGGAAAAAAGATCCCCCCTCTCCACAATGCTGGCTACGGGCCTGGAGGAGAAATAGAATCAGAATTAACTAGTTAATTGCAGCAATTAAAGGAATAGGTAGGAAAAGGAAGGCGCAAAGACACCGCGCAGCGCCTGAAAACGGGTTTTCAGGCGGTGCGCACCCGTTTTCAGGCGCTGCGCGGTGTCTTTGCGCCTGCAGCGGTGCTTTGCCTGTGCTGTGGCTGAAAATAGTTCCAGATATAAATTGATCTAGTAAATCCCTTCGTGTTAATTTGCATTGATATGTGTACTCGATGTGAATGTACAAGTCATGAGAAATAATTATAAAAAATCTTCCGAAAGAGCCGGCTCCTTATAGTAAGAAGAGCCAAAAGAGCTGAAATTCCCATCACTAGTAAACAATGAATGAAACAGCCGTGGCTGTCACCTGGCGGCAGCACGCAGTGATAAGAAGGGAGAGAAAATAGTGCCAAGCGATTTCGAGGTCTGACTTTTTATTTGACAACGGTTTTGTGATGCAAATATATCACTCTTTTGAACACATACTGTTTTGAGACGAAAAATGTTTTACTTTCGTGACCCCAACAAACTTGCCGGACTACTTTCGTCTGGACCAAAACTGGACAAGAACTGGACTCACAGGATGCTGTCAGGGGTAAGTCAGTGTGTTTGCACGACACTATTGATGGGGATGCCATACAGATTCATGTCAAAAATCCCGAACTATCCCTTTAAAAATATTTTATGTTTATGAGTCCACTAGCTCGTTGGACAGTTGACAGTTTCTGTCATGTAAGGGGGACAGACGGATATAATCACAGGAAGAGGGTGTTGTTGTTTTTATATATATATAAACAAACACGCTAGTAAATGGAGACAAAGGTAGGGTCGAAAAATAGACAGTGGTCGAGTGAGGCACAGACAGGATATCAGAGATAATACAATACTCACAGTCCAAACACACAAACAGAGGGCCCGTTTACACGAGGACGCTGTCGGGTAAAAACGACTAAATATTTTATCGGAAGTGCCTTTCGTCTACACGGGGACGGCGTTTTCGAGGCTGAAAAATGGAAAAAATTGAAAACGCCTTCCAGAGTGGATAAGTTAAAAACAGCCCCCATTGCATATCCGTCTAAACTACCCAATACGCGAAACTCTGCTCGGATCTGCTCACGTCGGGTACGCGTTTACGTCATAGTAAGAGCATGTGTGGCAGCGGGGGCATGGTCAAGCGCCAGTCTGTGACAGGAGGGGGGAGTCATGGAAGGTAAGTGGCAGAATCACTACACCTGATGTCAATTAACCTGTGTTTGTGTGTCTTCCCAGTGACCGTGCCCTATTTAAAGAGGGAGAGCAGAGAAGCTCATCCCCAAGCTAGACGCCGGTTGCGTGTGTGTGTTGGTTTAAAAATATTGTTAGACTGAAAAGTGTGGCAATAAAGCCTATTTGTAAACCTGATCTCTGTCCTGCCGTCCTCTGTGCTCCACCCACTCATATAGAACGGCTACAGCATGTCTGATTACATCGATCCAATGGACCTTCAAGCTGCTCTGGCAACCTCATGAGTAGCCATAGCCAGAGTAGTCAAAGTTTTCGCGGCGCAGATTTGCAGATCAGACAAGATGGAAGACGTTGCGCATGCGTGCAGACATAGCGGAGGTCTTTCACAGCACCACTAAGCCGCCTGGCATGCACATCCAATTGAATTCCACACATTTATGCGTCACCGTATAGAGATCTTGCAGTCACGTGACCGGAAAGTACACAGCCGCCATCTTGTCGGTAAAAAACACAGCTGAATACTGCTGCACTCATGTACAGAATGGATCAATTTCAACCGACGGACTACACGGCTCATTTTTCTAATGAACAGATAACTAGATATATGTCTAAAATAAACAATCTACGGATTAGTGACCCTTATGGCTTACCGGACGTAGTTTTCACGACCGTGTCAGTGGATATGGAACTGCCAGCAGAATACCCAGACGTATATAATTACCTCATCAACTTTCCCTCGCTGTTCAGTGGTGAAGCACTGCGTGCTTATAAATCTCTGGACAGTTATCTTTACAGAAATTCAGGATTTGTCAGCCACCCTCAGATGTGGCATCTTGTAAACAAGAAAATAATCCTCATTGGACGGGTAAGTCACTTAAGTATTGAGTATAGCACTGACCAGCCGATTATAGAATAGAATAAGGTAATTCCAGCTGTAATTCCAAATCGTCCGTCTTGTTTACCATGGATCTGGCGTTGGAGAGATAGAGGCTTAGCAGTGGAGATTTGAGTGGCTGTTTTCTGAGCTTAGTCAACAGGCCGGCTCTGCAGCCTCGCTTTTGCTTCCGCTCCCGGCGCCGCCTCCTTCGCTTTGCTTCCGATAACAATCCACAGAGACCCCGCTGGTCTCGCTATCTCGTCCGGAATGTTGTGCATGCGATGGAAATTGCTACAAACCATCATTTTCTGCTGGAAACCAATGTCCAGTAAGTCCATACGGTTGTAGTGGATATTGAAGTCCGGTACAGACGAACAACACGCAAAAATACACACAAAAAACATAAAAAACGTGCACAGGTAGGGAGAGCTTGTAGCCGCAGCCGTTGTAGTAGAATTGTATATAGTAGGGTTTTCCAGAAGAAAAGGTAGAAGTAGAACCAGAAGTAGAAGGCGGAAATATGGCATTTGACCGACAAGATGGCGTTTGTCACAATCTGGATCGGGTGTGATGTCACACGCAAGTGCTCCATAGACGCAGATTTCCTCCTTGAAAACGGTCGTGTAGACGCGGAAAAAAGTGAGAACGAAAACGGACTTTTGCGTTTTTGTTTCAGACCGTCCCCGTGTAAAGTGGGCCAGAGTCAAAACCAGAAAAGCGATACAAAATACAAGGATTTCACAAAGTCTGTGTGTTACCCAGTGTTGGGAGTAACGCATTACAAAATAACGAATTACTGTAATGCATTGCTTTTTGCGGTAATGTAAGGCATTACTGAAAAAAATCTGGATATATTTTATTCAGTACAAATGTCAGTAATGCGCGTTACAATGCATTTTTAACCTGGAATGAAGTGGTGGGTTTTTTTTTCCTTCATACAAATTCGCCAAAATCACGTGAGATCAGCAGAGGTGAAACGTCCGCGCAAAACGTTTCGCTTCCTTTTCCTTTAGGCTAGTCAGACAGGAGAGAGAGATGAGTGAACCTGCAGCTGATCTAACGTCGGATAGCACATTCTCCAGATGGGCATACGCCCATTACTTTAAGTTTGTGAAAAATAAGGACGTGAAGAACATCGTAGTGAAATGCACTTTGTGTGCTAAACCTAAAGAACTGTCCACTTCCCGAAATAGCACCAGTAATTTAACTAAGCATTTACAGAGGTGCCATAGTAACATGAAGTAGCAAGGAAGCAAGCGGAGGATGAGAGTGGCGATAAAATCACAAAGCAGCCAAAATTAACGTTCTGCCGCTCTGAGATGCTCCTTCAGCCTCAAGAGGTTAGGAGACTTGTGGCGGAGTATGTTGTTGAAGATATGCTGACAGTTTGTTTACATTTTTGTCCTGTATAACTGAGTTTTTTTTTCTGGTCGGAAGTCAGACTAAAGTGATTGAGCTGCCTTTCCTTCGAGGGCTAATATGCCTAAGCACTTCAATATAATTAAAAGCACTTTGATTTTGTTATTTTTTCTAATTCTGTTTTTCGAAATGTGACTGGGTAGCCTCATATAGCTAATCGTCATTGTCTAGCTGTGATTTAAAAGGCTTGTGGTTTTTTTTTTTTTCAGGCCAGTTTTATTGTAGGCTACGATTTGCCATAATATGTTCATTTTTGTTAAATTTCTGAAATGATGGAGTCATTCCTTAGGGCTAATCTTTTTTTTTTTTTTATGAAGCATAAACTATGCTTAATGCTGTAAACTTGAAAACAATAAAGGTATAGAAATGCTAATTTTGTATCCTGTCATATCTTTAGACATTACAATACAATACAGTTCAATTAATGTTAATATGAATAGGCCTAAAGTTACAGTATTTCTATCACAATTTGCCAGATTTTCACCTTTTGTCTGTTCTTGCGATGATTGTTCCTTGTATTGTGCCATGAGCCATCACTGTGGCTATTATATTCTACTGTTTTTAACCATAAGCCTAGCTCAGTCAGATACCACATCACCTTCCACTGGATGTGTGATGAGCTAATTGAGCGTCTTGAGCTACATTTAGATTGCCAAATCCAAACTTCCAGTTATTTTGGTGAGAGTAACTTAAAAGTAATGCAATAGTAGTGTAATGCCTTACATTTTAAATACAGTAATATTGTAATGTAACTAATTACTTTAAAATGACAGTAACAAGTAATAAATAATGCAAAACAGTTTTGAAGTAACTTGCCCAACACTGGTGTTACCTCATATGTATGCACTGTGATTGAGCTCTAATCAGGAACAGGTGCATGGTAATTAGTCCTAATGGCGTGCATGCTTAAAGCTTCAACATGTGACAGATGTAACTAGACAACTGTTCACCATATCAAGTTTGATATTTGATCATAACTATATTGTAATGATGTAAAGTGAAAGTGCTGGTTTCTGCTGTCCACCAGGCACCGAGCAGAGTTGCACCATAATAAATGTCATGGTGTTGTTTCTGGCACATGGAATAAATACAGTGGTGCTTGAAAGTTTGTGAACCCTTTAGAATTGTCTATATTTCTGCATAAATATGACCTAAAACATCATCAGATTTTCACACAAGTCCTAAAAGTAGATAAAGAGAACCCAGTTAAACAAATGAGACAAAAATATTATACTTGGTCATTTATTTATTGAAGAAAATGATCCAATATTACATATCTGTGAGTGGCAAAAGTATGTGAACCTTTGCTTTCAGTATCTGGTGTGACCCCCTTGTGCAGCAATAACTGCAACTAAACATTTCCGGTAACTGTTGATCAGTCCTGCACACTGGCTTGGAGGAATTTTAGCCCATTCCTCCGTACAGAACAGCTTCAACTCTGGGATGTTGGTGGGTTTCCTCACATGAACTGCTCGCTTCAGGTCCTTCCACAACATTTCCATTGGATTAAGATGAGGACTTTGACTTGACCATTCCAAAACATTAACTTTAATCTTCTTTAACCATTCTTTGGTAGAACGACTTGTGTGCTTAGGGTCGTTGTCTTGCTGCATGACCCACCTTCTCTTGTGATTCAGTTCATGGACAGATGTCCTGACATTTTCCTTTAGAATTCGCTGGTATAATTCAGGATTCATTGTTCCATCAATGATGGCAAGCCGTCCTGGCCCAGATGCAGCAAAACAGGCCCAAACCTTGAAACTACCATCACCATGTTTCACAGATGGGATAAGGTTCTTATGCTGGAATGCAGTGCTTTCCTTTCTCCAAACATAATGCTTCTCATTTAAACCAAAAAGTTCTATTTTGGTCTCATCCATCCACAAAACATTTTTCCAATAGCCTTTTGGCTTGTCCACATGATCTTTAGCAAACTGCAGATGAGCAGCAATGTTCTTTTTGGAGAGCAGTGGCTTTCTCCTTGCAACCCTGCCATGCACACCATTGTTGTTCAGTGTTCTCCTGATGGTGGATTCATGACCATTAACATTAGCCAATGTGAGAGAGGCCTTCAGTTGCTTAGAAGTTACCCTGGGGTCCTTTGTGACCTCTCCGAATATTACACACCTTGCTCTTGGAGTGATCTTTGTTGGTCGACCACTCCTGGGGAGGGTAACAATGGTCTTGAATTTCCTCCATTTGTACACAATCTGTCTGACTGTGGATTGGTGGAGTCCAAACTCTTTAGAGATGGTTTTGTAACCTTTTCCAGCCTGATGAGCATCAACAACACTTTTTCTGAGGTCCTCAGAAATCTCCTTTGTTTGTGCCATGATACACTTCCACAAACACGTGTTGTGAAGATCAGACTTTGATAGATCCCTGTTCTTTAAATAAAACAGGGTGCCCACTCACACCAGATTGTCATCCCATTGATTGAAAACACCTGACTCTAATTTTACCTTCAAATTAACTGTTAATCCTAGAGGTTCACATACTTTTGCCACTCACAGATCTGTCACGCAAATGTCACGCAGGGTTGCCATGGTAACGACATAAACAACCCTGCACGCGATGAGAACTTCTTTAGGAAATTGATAGAATTAGTGAAAATACGATCACACAGTTATTCGGGATGATCTTCAATTTATTATTTTATATTATGACCTCATGTACTCCATATTTATTTAGATATTATATATTTTTTTAAAATGACGGTAATGAGACCGATACCGTTGGTACTTTTGGATACCTCGGGATACCTTCTTACCGTAATACCGCCCAACCCTATACTGTTGTGAAATACACTACACTACACAATTCAATGGTTCATATGTTCTATTATTATTTTATTCAGGTTGATTTTTTGCCCATGTAAATATTTTGCTCATACACTCATCAGGAGCTCCACTTTTAGACAGTGCCTAAATATCTATATTATTATTAACAAATAACATTAGAAAGCTTGGCTATTTAAAGAAATTGTGCTTGTCCTTTTCAGTTAGCTGTAGTGACACCCTGAATTATTTTTTTTAATGTAGTACATTAAAAATACAGTAATACAGACAAGCTAATAAGGGATTATGCCAAGCTCTGAAACTAATCTACTGGCTAAATTAGAAGATTTAACTAATATTAAGACTCTACTGTATAAATGTTGTTATAAGCTGCAAAATGTATTTTTGTGTTCAACCAAATGTGTTTGACTGAAGACATTTAGATGTTCAGACGTTCAGTCAAACACATTTGGTTGAAGGTCTAGCTAGCAACTATTTTGTGGATTATCACATCAATTCCTACAGAGTAATTAGCCACTTGAGTTGAACAAACCATGCTTTAATGACAAGGCTCTAAAATGACAAACTTCTCCTGTCATGGTCCTACCTGTGGGCTTCTCTCTTCAGGTAACATCTCCACTCAGCATTACCGGCCACGCCCACTCTCACTTCCTCTTATTAACTTTCAGTGACTGTCATTGGCTGTTGCCGATCACCTGCTTCTCCCCTGTATGCATTTAAGCTGCAGTTCTCCCAAGCCTCAGTGTCAGATTGTCTGCAACTTCCAGCGTGATAACCTGCTCTGTGTTCCTACTACTCTGACTCCTGACGATATTCTGTTCCGTCTGACTCTGTCTGCTCTCCAGCCCCCATAACCTGTTCTGCCTTCTGTCCTGTCGACTCTGCCTCTTGCCTGCCTCTCCTGTACCTTCGCCTGATCTCCAGCTTGCCCAGCCCTGCTGCTCACCTGCCTCTCCATCAGCCTGGTGTGAGCAGCCCTGCCTGGAGCCCTACTCTTCAGCCCCGGTAACCTGACCCTGCATTTCTGTCCCCTATCTTGCTATCTGATCTGTGACTCTGTGTTCCAGCCTGTTCACTAACTCCAGCCTGCTGAGGGACTACTGCTGGGAGACTGCCTGAAACCCAAGTGCTGTCAGCCTACAGCCACACCTCTCTGACAACGCCTGATCCCATTGGATCTCAGAAGCTAAGCAGGGTCAGGCCTGGTCAGTATCTGGATGGGAGACCTCAGATGTCACCACCATGCTCCCACCAGCCATCCTTGCCTCTCAGTCCTCTTGCCACTGAACTTCACACACATTCTCCCAACTCCCTTTTCCCCTGTTATTATTAAACTGTGGTTTGAGTGCATTTGATCTCCTCTCCTGTCTGGTCCTTGACAGAACAATCTGACCAAGACATGGAGTCAGCGCCCGAACCCTCTGCCCTAGACCGGCTGCAGCGCACCAAAGGAGATGTCAGTTGGATGTCTGCCGATGTTGCAGCCCTGATCCAGCTTGGTCATCAGCAGCAGCTCCAGCAACAACGACTGGACCAAGCACTCCAGCTGCTCACCGCCCGTGCACTCCCTGCTCCTCCGAGTCAACCATCGCCGCCCCTCGTTGCATCAGCCCCTGTCATACCCGCCGCTGCCTGGCCAGCTCCGGGAGGTGCTCCTGCTGCACTCGATGCCCCGGAACCCAAGGTCGGCAGTCCGAAGCATTTTGACAGTGACCCCTCCCAAGTCCGTGCTTTCCTGACCAGCTGCCGGTTGCTGTTCGACCTGCAGCCCAGAACCTTCGCGTCAGAGGCAGCGAAGGTGGCCTTCGTCATCACTCGTCTGACTGGCCACACCCGCCTGTGGGGGACTGCTGAGTATGAACGCCGGACACCGGCGTGTGCCTCCTTCTCCCTGTTTGCGGCGAAGATGATTAAGGTCTTCGACCTGGGCTCGTCGGTGGTAGAGGCATCCGGAGGACTGATGAGTATTCGCCAAGGCAGACGAACAGTGGCTGACTACTCGATCGATTTCCGGACCTTGGCCCAGTGCAGCAAGTGGAACATGCAGGCGCTGGTGGACGCCTTTCTGCACAGCCTGGCCGACTACATGAAGGACGAATTGGTCTCGTACGAACAACCGTCGACACTCGATGAGGCCATCGCCCTGGCCGTCCGCATTGAACGCCGGGTCCAGACCCATCGACGAGAGAGGGCCCGCCAGACTCAGTCAGTCATCAGCGCACAGAGAAGCCCGAGCTCACCGGACATAGGAGGGGCCTGGCTGAGCTCAATGATCATCCAATCCTCCACCAGCCAGAAACCTATGCTCCAAGTTTGCCTTCATCTGTCGGATTCCACCCACACCCTGGCCGCCCTGGTTGACTCTGGCACCAAGGCTAACATCATGGACACCGAGCTTGCACGCCAGTTGGGTCTGCAAAGCCATCGCTTATCCTCTCCCGTTCCAGCCAGGGCGCTGGATGGCCATCTCCTTGGCACCGTCACCCGCCTCACTGCCCCTGTCCCGATGACTCTGTCAGGCAACCACCACGAAACCATCCAGTTTCACTCTGCTCCGTTCCCCCGGCCAACCTCTCATCCTGGGCTATCCATGGCTCAGCCAGCACAGTCCTCACCTCGACTGGGCCACTGGAGCGATAAGAGAATGGGGCAAGGACTGCCACCGGACCTGCTTACGAGCCTCCACTCTAACCCCTCGTACTCCACCTGCCAGCTCTGCCCCCGACCTCACTAATGTCCCAGTGTGTTATCACAGCCTTCGGGAGGTATTCAGCAAAGCCAAGGCCACTTCCTTGCCTCCTCACCGGCCCTACGACTGCGCCATTGATCTCCTCCCAGGCACTGCACCACCCAAGGGCCGTCTCTACTTTCTGTCCGCCCCGGAAAGGAAGGCGATGGAGGCCTACATCAGTGACTCTCTGGCTGCCGGCCTCATCCGTCCATCCTCTTCTCCCGCCGGCGCTGGGTTCTTCTTCGTGGGAAAGAAGGATGGATCCCTGCACCCCTGCATCAATTACAGGGGTCTCAACGACATCACCGTCAAGAACCGATACCCTCTCCCACTGCTTACCTCCGCCTTCGAGCTGCTCCAGGGAGCCACGATCTTCACCAAACTCGATCTCCGGAATGCCTACCACCTGGTTCGGATAAGGGAGGAAGACGAGTGGAAGACCGCGTTCAACACCCCCACTGGTCACTATGAATACCGAGTGATGCCGTTTGGCCTTACCAACGCGCCAGTGGTATTCCAGGCTCTGGTGAATGATGTCCTGCAAGATATATTGAACAAGTTTGTGTTTGTTTTCCTCGACGATATCCTGATCTTCTCAAAAACCCTGTCCGAACACACCCAGCATGTCCAGCAAGTGCTCCGTCGTCTCCTTGAAAACTCCCTCTTCATCAAGGCAGAGAAGTGTGAGTTTCACGCCAAGTCTGTGGTGTTCCTGGGGTACATCGTGGCAGAGGGGAGCATCCAGATGGACCCTGCCAAAGTCTCAGCAGTGACTTCATGGCCAGTACCAGAGAGCAGGAAGAAGCTTCAGCAGTTCCTGGTCTTCGCTAATTTCTACAGGAAATTCATTCGTAATTACAGCACCGTTGCGTCACCCCTCACTGCCTTGACCAGCACCAAACAGCCCTTCACCTGGACTCCGGCTGCCAACGAAGCCTTTGCCACCCTCAAGGCTCGGTTCACCACTGCTCCCGTCTTCCAGATGCCAGATGCGGAGTGGCAATTCATCGTTGAGGTGGATGCCTCGGATGTGGGAGTTGGGGCAATGCTCTCACAGAGGTCAGCGGATGACAACAAACTCCACCCCTGTGCGTTCTTCTCCCGCCGGCTATCGCCGGCTGAACGCAATTACGACATAGGCAACCGGGAACTGCTGGCGGTCAAGCTCGCCCTGGAGGAATGGCGTCACTGGCTGGAGGGGTGCATAGTCCCATTCCTGGTCTGGACAGACCATAAGAATCTGGAATACGTCTGCACCGCCAAACGACTCAACCCCAGAGAGGCCCACTGGGCTCTCTTTTTCACCAGATTCAATTTCACCCTTTCATACCGGCCCGGATCTCGCAACACCAAGCCTGACGCACTCTCCCGCCAGTTCCAGAAGGATGATGCCTCCTCCAAGGATCCGGCTCCCATCCTACCTGACCCCGTATCATTGCTGCTCTGACCTGGGACATCGAAGAACGAGTGCGGGAAGCCCTCCGGGACCAACCCAGCCCCAGTGCATGCCCTGCAAGTCGCCTCTTTGTTCCTGAAGACCTGCGATCCCAGGTTATACAATGGGGACACGACTCCCGTCTAGCTTGCCACCCTGGTTCCACTCGCACCTACCACCTGCTCACCCAACGGTTCTGGTGGCCATCTATGAGCAGGGATGTGCGAGACTTCGTCCGAGCCTGCCCTACCTGTAATCAGAATAAATCCTCCAGCCAGCCTCCTGCCAGTTTGCTCCAGCCTCTGCCCGTGCCTATGCGACCCTGGTCCCACATTTCCCTGGATTTTGTTACGGGTCTGCCCCCTTCTAACGGGATGACTGTCATACTCACCATCGTGGACCGTTTTAGCAAGATGGCACACTTTGTTCCCCTCCCAAAACTACCGTCAGCCAAAGAGACCGCCCAGATCGTCCTGCAGCAGGTCTTCCGCATCCATGGGCTGCCCAGGGACATCGTTTCGGACCGGGGGCCGCAATTCACCTCCTCTTTCTGGAAGGAATTCTGTCACCTGCTCGGGGCCACCGCCAGCCTCACCTCTGGATTCCGACCCCAGTCCAACGGCCAGTCTGAGCGGACTAACCAGGAGTTGGAGAAGGCACTTCGGTGCATGGCGTCACGCAACCCTAGGGCCTGGTGTGAGCACCTGCTATGGGTGGAATATTCTCAAAACTCCCTCACCAGCTCAGCCACTGGACTGTCCCCATTCCACTGCGTGTATGGCTACCAACCACCCTTGTTCCCCAGCCAGGAGGGAGAGGTCACCTGCCTGTCTGCCCTCACCTATGCACGCCGATGCTGCCACACCTGGCCTCAAGCCCGCGCTGCACTCCTCAAGTCAGTCACCAGCTACTCCATTGGAGCCAACTGGCAGAGGACGCCTGCGCCCACCTACCGGGTGGGCCAGAAGGTGTGGTTGTCAGCCAAGGACCTGCCCCTCCAGGTGGAGTCTCATAAGCTGGCACCAAGGTTCGTCGGACCATTTCCGATCCAGAGGATAATCAGCCAGTCTGCTGTCCGGCTCCGACTGCCCAAGTCTATGAGAGTGCACCCCACCTTCCACGTCTCAAAGATTAAGCCAGTGCACGAGAGCCCGCTGGTCCCAGCTGCACCTTCTCCTCCTCCTCGTCTCATCGATGGTGGCCCGGTCTACTCCGTCCAGTGGCTGCTGAAGTCACAGCGCAGGGGCAGGGGCCTCCAATACCTGGTGGATTGGGAGGGCTATGGTCCTGAGGAGAGGATGTGGGTTCCTGCTGGGAGAATTTTAGACCGTACCCACATCAGCACCTTTCATCCCCTGCATCCGGACCAGCCGGCCAGCCGGAGGGGTTGACCAAGGGGTCCTTGTCGGAATGACAATGCGCCAACCGCTACTGTCCCCGAATCCGATTCTGAACCAGATCCTGAGGCCTTGGACACTGACCGGTCAGAGGAGTTCTGACCCTCCACCGGTATTCCCCCTCCTCCCGCCCGTCTTGGTGGATCTGTGGCTAGGGACTTCTGGAGCCGTCCCTTGAGGGGGGGTTCTGTCATGGTCCTACCTGTGGGCTTCTCTCTTCAGGTAACATCTCCACTCAGCATTACCGGCCACGGCTGCTCTCAATTCCTCTTATTAACTTTCAGTGACTGTCATTGGCTGTTGCCGATCACCTGCTTCTCCCCTGTGTGCATTTAAGCTGCAGTTCTCCCAAGCCTCAGTGTCAGATCGTCTGCAACTTCCAGTGTGATAACCTGCTCTGTGTTCCTACTACTCTGACTCCTGACGATATTCTGTTCCGTCTGACTCTGTCTGCTCTCCAGCCCCAGTAACCTGATCTGCCTTCTGTCCTGTCGACTCTGCCTCTTGCCTGCCTCTCCTGTACCTTCGCCTGATCTCCAGCTTGCCCAGCCCTGCTGCTCGCCTGCCTCTTTATCAGCCCGGTGTGAGCAGCCCTGCCTGGAGCCCTACTCTTCAGCCCCGGTAACCTGATCCTGCATTTCTGTCCCCTATCTTGCTATCTGATCTGTGACTCTGTGTTCCAGCCTGCTCACTAACTCCAGCCTGCTGAGGGACTACTGCTGGGAGACTGCCTGAAACCCAAGTGCTGTCAGCCTACAGCCACACCTCTCCGACAATGCCTGATCCTGTTGGATCTCAGCTGCTAAGCAGGGTTGGGCCTGGTCAGTACTTGGATGGGAGACTTCACACGTCACCAGCCATCCCTGCCTCTCAGTTCTCCTGCTGCTGAACTTCATATGCACATACTCCCTTTTCCCCTGTTATTATTAAACTGTGGTTTGAGTGCATTTGATCTCCTCTCCTGTCTGGTCCTTGACATCTCCTTTATTAGTGTCAACAAGAAAATACAATTATTCAATAACAATAGTTCAGGGAAAATTACTCCCACCCACCTCCTTTTTTAAAAAACTGTGGGTTTACATTACACGAGGCTAAGCAGCAAGTTTTTCTTTCTGGATTATTATCCATGAAAATGTCACATTTAAAGTAGCCTACAAACCAATAAAATGTGTTTGGTGAAGACATAAAAGGATGGATAGCATAAAAGCTGGATAGCTTTTCTGGCATTTATGTAAACTGTTGACAAGACAATATATTTTTTTCTAATTCATAATGGAAAATGTTATTTCATCTGAGACAGACAAGGACAAGTGTTTCTCAGTGCAGAAAGATGGATATTTACAAAATCATCTTTGTTCCACTGTCATCATCTATCCTTATCATGTCTTGTATTCCTCTGATTTCATATCATCATTGCCATCTTCCTGAGTGAATGTCCCTCCTTCTATCTGTTTCCTCATTTCTTTACTTTGTCTCTTCCCAAGTTCCATCACACATGGCATGAAGCTGACTAATAACAGAAGGGAGGAGAGACATAGCAAACAGAAGACAGCTCCAACTCCAAATACTAACTCTCGATTTGCAATTTTACCTCCTCCATTCTTCACATCAGGAGAAAAATCCACTGCATTTTCTTTGTGGTTGGGTGTCAGCACTGCCCTCTCCAAGTCATCCCAAGCAGTCAGGTCACTGCTTGCATTGTCATCATAGTTAGTGGACTTAAGGGTTGCTTGTTCCTGTTCAAAGTTATGATACACATTGGTGTCTAACTCTTCAAACGTATCTGATACATCAGTCACCTCAAAGTCAGAATTGTTACTTTCTAGAGGCCAGAAGTCTATGCCTAAGTTCACTCTTATCCAGCCTGATCCTTTGGCCAGTCTCCGAGTCCCACCTCTCTCTTTGGTCTCATCCATCTCAATATGGGTAGAAGTGAGCTCACAGGTGGAAACCAGAAGCTCTGCTTTCACAAGGGGCCCTCCACCATCTCCTTGTGCAAGGATACGCTGCGATGGGGAAGATGTTATTGCAACCACGGACTCAGCCAGTGAGGATAAATGCAGAGAGAAAGGAATTTCGCTGAATGCGGAGAGCAGAGTGGCAGTGTCATCACCAAACTGTAGCCAAACAGTAAAAGAAGCTTCCTGAGAGACAAGAGTAATGAGGGAAAAGAAACAAAAAAGTGCAATTGTAGAGCAAATAATGGAGCTGTAAAAAAGAGAGAGAGAGCTCTGTCATAGAGAAATCTGTCTAAATTTTTAATGACTACTTTTTAAATATGTGATTGTAGTGCTACTGGTACATAGTGATTGGACATGTCATACTCTTAAAGAGATTTCATATCTCATTCAGTGCTTTTTTGCAGAAGACCTTTGAAAAAGGGCTTTCAAGATTATGACACAAGTTGTAACCTTTTCTTACTAGTCATAATATTTTAAACCGCTTATAACTGCTTGTACAAGGGTAACAGCCAAATCTGTGAGGACTTACTTGCCCGTGGTTATATAGTGTGTTATGAGAATTCACAGTTACTGTGATGACAGAAGGATTTGAAGAGCTTGAGGTGACTGACAAACCAAGACCACCCACTAAATGTACAGAAAGGTCACCAGGTGCCACAGGTTCAGAGGTCACAATGACTTCAGCAGTGCCAAGCACACCATCCCACTGACTAGATATCAGCTGAGAAAGGAGAAAGTTCTGTATAATGCTGTAAAAAAAGATTCTGTATAACATTGTAGATCTTAAAAGTAAATTATTATAATGAATTGACACAAAATACTAGAATAATATCATAAGAATGTTGTATGTTTTATGGCAAATTCTTAGACTTATACTTTTAGATACTAACATTTAGTGAAGTAACTCCAGGTTTTAATCCAATTACATAATTTTGCTCATGAAGGGTTGCGACATGAGAGTTGTCTATCTTCAGGCAATCGCGAACCAGGTCTGTTACATCTACAAACCAATCAGGTGATCCAAGCATGTGGATAAGTTGGCCCTGGGCTGACTGGGCACTGAATTGTGCAAGAATCTGAATGGTGGCCCTTTGATAAACTGGAGTGCATCTGAAAGAGAAAGAGGAGGGGAGATGACAGTAAAGAAAAGTAGAGGAAGACAGTTTTAGTTATACTAATTTTACTTTTCTCCTCCACAATTATTGGCACCCCTTGTAAAGATTAGTAAAAAGGGTTTGGAAAAAATCCACCTTTTGGTGAAGTAGCTTCATCTCACACTGGAAAAAAAGAGAAAAATCCAACATTTAATTGAAATAAATTTATTCAGAGAAAAAGAAATCACTCATCAAAAAATAATTATTTTCAACAAAAACATGTGCCACTATTATTGGCACCACTGGAAATAAAAGTGAACGCAATGTAACTGAAGCAATTTAAATTAACCCCATTTCAACTGTACAGTTTTGAGTTGATTGGAGTGTGTAGGAACGTTCAAGTTGTAATCCATGACTTCTTCATTAACTGTGGTACAAATATGAGATGGCACAGAGGCAAAAGTCCCTTAGTCTTCCACCGACATGGGAAAGATAAGAGAACACACAAACCAAATGAGGGAGAAGTGTGTTAACCTTCATAAGTCAGGGAATGGTTATAAAAAAATAGCTACTCGCCTGAAAATGTCCTTTTCTACTGTTAGAGCAATATTTAAAAAGTGGACGCCAACTGGAACTGTTACAAACTTAACCTGGAAGAGGAGCCAAGTTTATTTTGCCCCCATGTACAGGAAGGTAAGAGAGGCAAAAAACAAAAAGACAATCACAAGGATCACTGTTGGTGAATTACAAGAAAAAGTAAAATTTTGGGGTTTCCAAGTCTCCAAAACCACCATCAGATGCCACCTCCATGCCAACAGATTATTTGGAAGGTATGGCAGAAAAAAAGCCTTTTTTGTCAGTTAACTAAACCTGAAGTTTGAGAAGCGCCACGACAACTTTGACTGGAACTGTGTTCTATGGTCTGATGTAAAAAAAAAACACAATAAAAATGGAGCTTTTTGTCAAACACTCAAGGTGGGTTTGGTGTAAAAAGAACGATGACTATAATGAAAAGAACCTGATCCCAACTGTAAAAGATGTTAGAAGTTCTGTGATGTTTTGGGCTGTTTTTCCTCCAAAGGCTCTGGAAACCTTGTTAGGATACATGGCATCATGGACTCCATGACATACCAGGTCATTTTAAATCAAAATCTGACTGCCTCTGCCAGGAAACTCAAACTGGGTCGTCATTGGATCTTCCAGCAGGACAGTGATCTGAAGCATTTGTCCAAATCAAAACAAAAATGGTTCGCTGAGCACAGAATCAAGCTTCTGCCATGGCCATCTCAGTCCCCTGACCTGAACCCCATTGAAAACCTGTGGGGTGAGCTGAAGAGGAGAGTGCACAAGAGATGGCCGAGAACCCTGGATGATCTGGAGAGACTGAGTAAAGAGGAATGGTCTCAGATGCCCTGCTCTGTATCTCCAACCTTATAAAATGTTATACTGTTGTTAGGGTTTTGCTGGGATTCAAACCTGGTTTACTGGTGTGATAATCCAGCAAACCCCCACTAGGCCACCAGGGGGATGACTGAAGTGCAGAGGCATGAGGCAGAAGTAGAAAAGTATCAAAAGGTTTATTTACAAAATATATACAATCCAAGGGAAAAAACAAAAAGAATAATCCAAAGCTCAGAAGATATACAAAAATAAAAATATCCCAAGGTTCAATGTCCAAAATCCAACTAAGAAAAGAAGAGGCAAAAACTCAAACGCTAAGAAGATTCAAAGGTCAAAACAAAATCCACAAAGTCAAAATGAAAGCAACAAAACCAAGAATACTAAGACACAGGCAAGGTACATGGGACAGAGGGAACTAGCACTAACAGCATAGCATAGGAAAAAGACTCCGTGACAAGGGAACAAACAGAGGGGTATTTATACACACAACAATTAAGGAACAAGGCGGGGCAGGAAACGGGCAATAAAGACAAACACAAAAACACAGTGGCGGCCTCTAGAGGCCAAAACAAACATGACAAGAAAAGGAAATAACAGCGGCCTCTAGAGGCCAAAACAGTCCCAGTCCTAACAACTGTAGGAGACTCAGTGCTGTTTTACTGGCAAAGGGAGTTTGTACTAAATGCAGGGATGCCAATAATAATGGCACGTGTTTTTGTCGAAAATAATTATTTGGGATTTTTTTCTTTGTATAAATTTGAATTAAAGGTTGGTGTTTTCTAATTTTTTCAGTGTGAGATAAAGCTTCTTCACCAAAAGGTGGATTTTTTTCTAACCCTTTTTACAAGGGGTGCCAAGAATCATGGAGGGCACTGTATGTATACTGTTAAATTTTTAAAACAATTATTCATTATTTCATTAACTTATACTATTTATTGTAGTCGTATTTCAAGGATTGATGCATACCTATTGTCCGTGTAGTAGCTCCAGTCCTCAATGGGGCTCAGGACAGTGTCAGAGAGAGAGATACGGAGAGGAACTACTGGAGCCCACACAGCCAGGCATAACGAACCTCTGAGCACGCCCAGAAAAAACTCCACCTCTACACAGGTACTGCCCACCCCAGATTCACTTCCATCAACATAAATAGCAGAGCAATCACTTGATACCTGCAAAAATGAGACCTGCGTTGTAAGTATATGCAAGATATCAGAATATTTAAAGCATATACAGCACCTACATACACTTTACAGCTAATATAGCCTCACAGATAATTGTTTTATATGCAGTAATGTGTAATGTGCTCTTCAAAAGTATCATTTTACCTTGACAATGTCTTCATTGGTTGATTGACAGTTTACTGCTGCAGTAATATCTAATACTTTGCCATCCTGCCCAACTGCCAGTACTACAACTGGGAGGGAAACTGGTTGGCTAGATAAGATGGCTGTGTTCATTATTGTGTTGCTCTGTTAATGTGTGAAAAATAAATAATACAACAGTTTAAAGCCTTTCAAAACAAATATCAATTCAGGTTCAATTTATGTATCAAGCCCAAAATCACAAGTATGTCCCAGTGGACTTTAAAGGTCCCATGGCATGGTGGTTTGTTGATGCTTTAAACAGGCTCGTGGAGGCTTCCGGATGTTATATCCGCAGCCTTTCTCGAAATGAACCCTCGGCACGTAAATATAGCCTCCTGGGAGAAAGCCCCATTTCAGCGCTTTTCCCAGTGCGTCGTTTTGCTAATGAGAAGCAGGAGGCGGGGAAGGGTAGAGGGTGGGGGCTGGCCATGGGGGGAGGGGGAGGGACTTGACCAAGCTGCGTGCACACATACTCGCTGCTATCAGCGCCTGTAGCCACGCTGCTAAGACAAAACCCCGTTCTCCCTCGGACTCCTTTCGTAAACTCAACGTGACACAGAGAACAGAGAGTGACAGTGTTCGGAGTGGTAGTTTACGAACGTATAATACCCTAGGCTTGAACACGCACTCCATAACCAAAGAGGATAGAAGCAGCAACTACAGCAACATAGCGCTTATCCAACAGAAGACATGCATTGCAGAGCAATAGTCAAACATAAGCTCATAAGTTACAGTCAATTTCCAGACTAAACTCAGTTTAACAGAGCATGCTGCATGCTCTTTAGTTTTGTAGCGCAGATTACCTGGCTAACTGCAGGAAGCGGTTAGCTGCACAGCTAATGTAGCCATTGCTAGGCTAACGCACCGATTTTAAAACACGGTAAAACGACCAGTTATACACTTACTTGTTCGGTGTTTGTGGCTGATGCGGCAGGGATGCTTGGTACGGACCCAGGCTTCAGTGACAGTTGATGTGCAAAACCTGCCCTGTACTGTCCCAAGTTGTGGAAACATTCCTCAGGAAAATGCTTCCGACAAACATACACCGTCTTAGGTAGACTCGACGGCGTATTATTGAAGTAAATAAAATTAAGCCACTGTGTCTTCAGGGGCTCTCCCGTCAGCATTAAAAACAGACTCTTTTCTGTGTTGTCACATCTATGTACAGCGCAATTTCCATGTTTCGCTCGCTTAGGTGGTGCCATGTTGTGTCCACTATGGTCTCCTCACTACAACTGGGCGGGGCAATCCATACAGTGGGTGGGAATCCAGAGGGGGGCGTGGGGATCATCTCCCTTGCTGACGTAGTAAAGGGAAGAGTTTATCAACGTGCCGTTTTGACGCGCCATTCTCAAATGTTGGGCATAGTTTGGTTTACACATTATGAAATTTCTAGCCACTGGGGTGACTTAAGAAGGTCAGAGGAACTCATTTTAACGTTAAAAAACCTCAGAAAGTGAAAATTTCATGCCATGGGACCTTTAAAGGTCCATATCTACAATGGTGCTTGAAAGTTTGTAAACCCTTTAGAATTTTCTATATTTCTGCATAAATATGACCTAAAACGTCATCAGATTTTCACACAAGTCCTAAAAGTAGATAAAGAGAACCCAGTTAAACAAATGAGACAAAATATTATACTTGGTAATTTATTTATTGAGGAAGATGATCCAATATTACATATCTGTGAGTGGCAAAAGTATGTGAACCTCTAGGATTAGCAGTTAATTTGAAGGGGAAATTAGAGTCTGGTGTTTTCAATCAATGGGATGACAATCAGGTGTGAGTGGGCACCCTGTTTTATTTAAAGAACAGGGATCTATCAAAGTCTGATCTTCACAACACATGTTTGTGGAAGTGTATCATGGCATGAACAAAGGAGATTTCTGAGGACCTCAGAAAAAGTGTTGTTGATACTCATCAGGCTGGAAAAGGTTACAAAACCATCTCTAAAGTGTTTGGATTCCACCAATCCACAGTCAAACAGATTGTGTACAAATGGAGGAAATTCAAAACCATTGTTGCCCTCCCCAGGAGTGGTCGACCAACAAAGATCACTCCAAGAGCAAGGCGTGGAATAGTCGGCGAGGTCACAAAGGACCCCAGGGTAACTTCTAAGCAACTGAAGGCCTCTCTCACATTGGCTAATGTTAATGTTCATGAGTCCACCATCAGGAGAACACTGAACAACAATGGTGTGCATGGCAGGGTTGCAAGGAGAAAGCCACTGCTCTCCAAAAAGAACATTGCTGCTCATCTGCAGTTTGCTAAAGATCGTGTGGACAAGCCAGAAGGCTATTAGAAAAATGTTTTGTGGATGGATGAGACCAAAATAGAACTTTTTGGTTTAAATGAGAAGCGTTATGTTTGGAGAAAGCAAAACACTGCATTCTAGCATAAGAACCTTATCCCATCTCTGAAACATGGTGGTGGTAGTATCATGGTTTGGGCCTGTTTTGCTGCATCTGGGCCAGGACGGCTTGCCATCATTGATGGAACAATGAATTCTGAATTATATCAGCAAATTCTAAAGGAAAATGTCAGGACATCTGTTCATGAACTGAATCTCAAGAGAAGGTGGGTCATGCAGCAAGACAACGACCCTGAGCACACAAGTCGTTCTACCAAAGAATGGTTAAAGAAGACTAAAGTTAATGTTTTGGAATGGCCAAGTCAAAGTCCTGACCTTAATCCAATTGAAATGTTGTGGAAGGACCTGAAGCGAGGAGTTCATGTGAGGAAACCCACCAACATCCCAGAGTTGAAGCTGTTCTGTATGGAGGAATGGGCTAAATTTCCTCCAAGCTGGTGTGCAGGACTGATCAACAGTTACCGGAAACATTTAGTTGCAGTTATTGCTGCACAAGCAGGTCACACCAGATACTGAAAGCAAAGGTTCACATACTTTTGCCACTTACAGATATGTAATATTGGATCATTTTCCTCAATAAATAAATGACAGAGTATAATATTTTTGTCTCATTTGTTTAACTGGGTTCTCTTTATCTACTTTTAGGACTTGTGTGAAAATCTGATGGTGTTTTAGGTCATATTTATGCAGAAATACAGAAAATTCTAAAGGGTTCACAAACTTTCAAGCACCACTGTATCAACAATTCCTAGCTCCCCAGTCTTACAGAAGTCAGAAGAAAAATATTTAGGAGAAAATGGTAGCAACCCAAGGAGAGAGCTCCCCCATTTTGATAATGTTTGATGTGAGTAACTAGCTATAGTCTGTGCTATATTAGTGACTTACCACTGTGATGGGAGCGATGCCCACTATCTCTCTATCCGAAAAGTAGAAGAAAGTTGTTATTGCCCCATGTGGTGAAACCAGCCTATCACGCATGGTGTCCTCCACCCACCAGTTTACTGGAACTGTCATTGCAACACGAAAGCTCCTGTGTAAACCCTCAACTGAGAGACAGGCCACCAATCCCATAGCTGAGGTTCTGAGCAAGATGATGGTGATAAAAGTGCATAAATAAATGGAATAATTTCAGATTTTAAAAACAGTTGACCATAAATTTAGGTTGTTTAAATGTAACTTTTTCACTTAGCAAACTCAGAATACAAATGTTTCCTCTAAGTTTACTGGTATGGGGGGTGGGGTGGATGAGGATTGTCCCCGTAGCTCCTATTACAGAGCATTTGGACCTGAATAAACAGTTAAAGGAGTCATATGTAAGTCTTCACATTTATTTTAGAACAATAATTAGAACAAGTTTTACAACAGGCGGCATAGTGGTGTAGTGGTTAGCACTGTTGCCTCACAGCAAGAAGGTCCTGGATTCGAGCCCAGTGGCTGATGAGGGCCTTTCTGTGTGGAGTTTGCATGTTCTCCCCATGTCTGCGTGGGTTTCCTCCGGTTTCCCCCACAGTCCAAAGACATGCAGGTTAGGCTAATTGGTGGCTCTAAATTGACCGTGAGTGTGAATGGTTGTTTGTCTCTGTGTCAGCCCTGTGATAACCTGGCAACTGTACAGTCCAGGGTGTACCCCACCTCTTGCCCATAGTCAGCTGGGATAGGCTCCAGCTTGCCTGCGACCCTGCACAGGATAAGTGGCTACAAATGATGGATGGATGGAATTTTTACAATATAACTCTTTTTTTTTTTTACAACAGAACAATTATTTTAGAACAATTTGTTTTACAATAAAACATTTCTGTGACAAATCTTTTTTTAACAAGTATTAAGAGATTAAAATAGCATATGAAGCATTTAGGGCGGCACGGTGGTGTAGTGGTTAGCGCTGTCGCCTCACAGCAAGAAGGTCCTGGGTTCGAGCCCCAGGGCCGGCGAGGGCCTTTCTGTGTGGAGTTTGCATGTTCTGCCCGTGTCCGCGTGGGTTTCCTCCGGGTGCTCCGGTTTCCCCCACAGTCCAAAGACATGCAGGTTAGGTTAACTGGTGACTATAAATTGACCGTAGGTGTGAGTGTGAATGGTTGTCTGTGTCTATGTGTCAGCCCTGTGATGACCTGGCGACTTGTCCAGGGTGTACCCCGCCTTTCGCCCGTAGTCAGCTGGGATAGGCTCCAGCTTGCCTGCGACCCTGTAGAAGGATAAAGCGGCTAGAGATGATGAGATGAAGCATTTATAGTTCTAATTTATTTATAATTCTAATTAGAATGTCGGATACCTAATTTCTTCTTTCTGTCATTTGTTGTCGCTCACCTCTTCACTGCCCATCACTACTCTGATTTATGTGCTGATTGAAGAAGTACAGGAATAGACTGACTGTGCTCATTTGAAATAACGTAAAATATAAATAATTTTCTATGGCTAGCTAACTTTGTTTACAAAGTAATATCATATTCCAACATGATCTCTCTAAGAATATTCGTAACATAACGTTAGCTAACTTAATATAGAGTGTGTCTGAAGACATCACTCTTTTTTTTTTTTTTTAATGTAGTATGTCCTCCATCTTTTGCCACTTGGGGGGTTCTGACATTGCTAACTATTATTTGAATCGAATCATTTAAATTGTTTTTGAGCGCGCGAGAGGAAAACGAAGCAGATGGGGAACCAGCAGCTTCAGTGGGGGATGTTTCTGCATGGTCCTAGTGCTTGCACCCTCTCCTGTTTTTGAGCAGGCACTCTTTCCACGTGGTCCTAGTGCCTGCAGTCCGATGGGGGTTATTTTTTCAGACCTTAAAATATGTGTGTGGGGGGGCTTTCAGGGGGGTGCGGGGTAATGGTAGGGGAACACTGGAATATACTGCATTTTAGAACATTCACATTATTATGTTATAAAAGCTTTTAACCTTACCCACTTCTTTCGAGAACAGAACCAGTTCTGTGAGAGATTATGGAAATGGTGTCATGTTTGGAGCCTGATGTTTTATCCACTTTAACAGCCCACAGGTGAGAGTTTTTGTTTGGATGGGCTTGTAGTGACAGTAACCTTTTCTTCACTTGAAGCCTGAGCAACAGCAACAAAAAAAAGCATTGCAGCATTGACTGTACCTTTTCAGAGTGGTCAATCTCATATTTTTGACTCTAAAAAAATAATCAATCATACTTCACAATGAGGCAGTCTCCACTAAAATTCGCCCTTAGATTTAACGAGACTCCAAATGGTTGTCCAGCTCGCACAGGCCCCTTGTTATAGTAAATCAGTACATCTGAATTCAACCATAGCTCATTCTGTTCAAGTTCACTGACACAAGAAAAAACTTGCGTTGGTTTGTTACGTTTGGTTTCTTTATCTGGAAGAGTCACAGATCCAATGTAGTACAGATTTCTCTGTGACTGCTTGTCCACCACACATCTAGGAGTTGATATTTTATGGTTGGTCACATTGCCAAAGGAAGAGTAATAGAGCTGGATCATATCACTGAGGAATCCAGGTTTGGCCCTGAGAGAGGCTGGGAAGTTCTGTCCCCATTGGCTGTGGTTATGGGATCGGAGTCTGTATGGATGGCGTTGTCTGAATCTTTGGTTTTGGTGTGGTTGAACAATCTGATCAGGCTTAAACCAATCTTTGGGTAAAGTCAAGGTGACCACACACAGCCCTAGAGGAGGCTTCCGATGAACATGGTGCAGGGAACAGATATTGGAAAAGAAAAACACAAGTATAAAAAAATGCAATACACCAGACAGACATCAATGTTGCAAGCAGAAGGGTTTCAACAAAGCAAGTGGTTTATTTGTTGCCTAACCAGTTATGTAAAAGCTTTGTTAATGCATGATATGCACTAGCTCTCTACAACAGTGGAATCCTGCAATGCTTTAAAGCAGGGGTCAACAACTGGCAGACTGTGGGGTGGATGCAGACTTAGCAAAGTATTGGCCATCACAAATTCAATCACCTCTTTTTTATTACAGTTTTATTTTTTGAATAAAAGTGTCCATAGTTCAGTGGCTTGGTGCCATTGTGGCTTGTGTAGCAGCTCCTCTGTTGTGGTTTATCTCATCATGCATTTGTGTACATTCCTTAGCTGAGGGGAGATCAAAGGATAGCTATAATGGTACCCTTTATAATGCATAAGCTCAGAAAGTGGAGAGCTTTCAGCAGGCTTTCTTAGGCCCTGTCCACACGGCAACAGATTCAGGTGACTCCGATACAATTGCTTATCGTTTACGCCTGGCGTCCACACGGCACCGGCGTTTTGGGTGCCCAAAACGCAATCTTTTTGAGAATGGGTTCCAGAGTGGAAAGGTTTGGCAACGTTGCCGTTGTGAAGTCGTCTGGATGAGTAGAACGGATTTGTTTACGATAACGTCACAACCACATGACTGTGAGTGCTTCACGCCGGGTAGAAGTGTAACGAACTCGATGTGAGTTGTCAACAAATCCTATAACTTGGTTCATGAAACGCGCTTACAAAATATTTTCACTGTGAATATTTATTGTGTAATGGTGCAAAGTGAGAGAGAGAGAGAGAGAGAAAGACTCTGCCCTTAGGGCAGAGTCAATCCCGCCAGCAAAAATAGGGAAAAAAAGGAGCGATCTCACCTCTTCAGATGTTGGTTTAAGTCCGACAATACCTTCCTCAAAAAGGGCGTAGAAGAGCAAATTAATCCATCAATGTGTAGCATTCAATTTATTCCGGACCATTAAAGACGCCGCCTTCCGCGTAGAATCATACGTCATCCTCGCCGCCATATTGGATAGGTCAAAGCGGAGAATAAAGATTCATGTGCTGCGTTTAACTGTACCAACAGGTTTACCATCCAAACGAGATCACATGGGATTACCTTTCACAGGTGAGAAACAACAAATTAATCCATCAATGTGTAGCATTCAATTTATTCCAGACCATTAAAGACGCTGCCATCCGCGTAGAATCATACGTCATCCTCGCCGCCATATTGGATAGGTCAAAGCGGAGAATAAAGATTAGCTGCGTTTAACTGTACCAACAGGTTTGCCGTCCAAACGAGATCACATGGGATTACCTTTCACAGGTGAGACTGGAAAAATACTTTTCATTGTATTTGGTCATTATAATGTAATTTTACAAACAGATTTTCCTGACTTTGTGGCTAATATGAAGTCTCGCGCATAATAGTTTATGCGCATGTGTCCTTACTTCTTCTATTGTTCTGGTGTCTCCGAAGGGACCGTCTTACAGCGCCCCTAGAGGTGTGGCATGTGTATTGCATCGTTTTCAGCAAGCGTTGCGTTGCCATATGGACCTGATATTTTACTGATTGTTGCCCATTTGGACGCGATATATTTTTAAATAACATCTCGTTGCCGTTGTCGTGTGGATGTAGCCTTAGAATTTTCATCGCAATGGTCTAATTAGTGAAATAAGCTGATGGCAAATACAGAAAGTTTAAAGACAAATGTGTTTATTATCTGCGTCAAATTGAAAACTGACATGTTTCCTTTGTTCAGTGGCCATGGTATTAATCAAAAGTGGTAATTATGACGTTTGACTATGCACAGTGCCAATGTGAAATGAAATATATCCACTTGGAATCGTCTTATTTATAGTCATGAAATAATCCTTAATGGTCAAGCATTAAAAGGTAACTGCTAATGTCATCCAGTTATGTTACAACCCCATTTCCAGAAAAGTTTTCCAAAATGCAGTTTTTTTAAAAAAAATCTGTGATTTGTTAATGCATGTGAACCTTTATTTAACTGACAACAGTACATAGAAAATATTTTCAACAGTTTTAATGACCAACTTAATTGTATTTTGTAAATATAAATGAAGTTAGAATTTGATGCCTGCCACACACATTGATGCCTGGGACAGAGGCAAAATAAGACTGAAAAGTTCATAGGATATTCAAGTAACACCATTTTGGAAGAATCCACAATAAGCAGGTTTATTGGTAACATGGTTGGGTATAAAAGGAGCAGCACCAAAGGCTCAGTCTTTGCAAGCAAGGATATGTTGTGGCTCACTCCTTTATGCCAAAATTTGTGAGAGAATTGTTAGACAATTCAAAAAGAACATTTCTCAATGCAAGATTTTAGGTCTTTTAAACTGTACAGTACATCATATTGTGAAAAGATTCAGGGAATTCGGAGACATCTCAGTGCATTAAAGGCAAGGTTGGAAACCACTGTTGAATGTGCGTGACCTTCAAGCCCTCAGGCAGCACTGCCTGAGAAACTGTCATGTTAATGTGACAAATATTGCCACAGGGACTTGGGAGTACTTCGGAAAACTGTTGTCACTTAACACAGTCCGGCACTGCATCCAGAAATGCAAACTAAAACTGTATTATGCAAGGAGGAAGCCATTCATCAATTCTATGCAGAAACCCCGCCAATTTCCCTGGGCCTGAACTCATCTCAGATGGAATGAAAGACAGAGGAAATGTGTGCTGTGGTTAGATGAGTCCATATTTCAGCTTGTTTTCAGGAAAACCAGACGTTGCGTTCTCAGTGCCAAAGGTGAACATGACCATCCAGTTTATCAGAGAAAGGTGCAAAAGACAGCATCTGTGACGGTATGGGGGATGTCAGTGCCCACAGCATGGGTGAGTTGCATGTGTGTGACGGTACTATTGATATCTTGGGGCATATGTTGGGATTTTAGAGAGACATATTCATCAAGGCAGCATATCTTCCCGGGAAGTCCATACTTTTTCAGCAGGACAATGCCAGGCCTCATTCTGCAGGGGTTACAACAGTGTGGTTTTGTAGACAGAGTGTATGCACTTGAGTGGCCTGCTGCCAGTCCAGATCTGTCTCCTATTGAGAATGTATGGTGCATCATGAGGAGGAGAATCAGACAATGGCAACCATGGACTGTTGAGCACCTGAAATTTTGTATCAAGCAAGAATGGACAACAATTCCAATTGCAAAACTGCAACAATTAGTATCCTTAGATCCCATACGATTAAAAAGTGTTATTAAAGGAAAGGTGATGTAATATAATAGTAATAATGCCTCTGTCTCAACTTTTTTTGAGTGTGTTGCAGGCATCAAATTCTAACTTCATTTATATTTACAAAATACAATTAAGTTGGCCAGTAAAACTATTGAAAATATTTTCTTTGTACTTTTGTCAGTTAAATAAAGGTTCACACAAATTAACAAATCGCATATTTTTGTTTTTATTGCATTTTGGGAAGTATCCCAACTTTTCTGGAAATGGCGTTGTATTTTCTCCTTTGTAAACAAGGAATTTTATGTCAAGCTTGCCATGCATGTTTGCCAATACCTGGGCAATGCAGGATGCTTTCTGTTCTTCTGTCTGTTTGAAAGCATGAAGGGTTGCACATGTTCTTCTGTTTGAGTCACCTTTCATGTGGAACAACACCCTGACTGTAAACACTTCCCCTTGTTTAGCCTCCCACTTTTGTTCAATTGTTTTGGAAAGTAGGTATGCAACAAGAGGTACAGAAAATGGAGCTAAGGGTTCAGAAACAAGCTGAAAAAAAGAAAAACGGGAGGATGAGTGGTGGACAAATACTTCCTTCAAACCAGTAAAGGTTGAAATAAATTATATTTGAATACTGGAAATGTACCTGAGTCACAGAGTGAGGACCAAAAGTAGCATGGAGGACTGGTTTAGAGTCCATTCCTACAGGAGGCATGAGCAGCAGAGACTGCGTAAAGGAGAAAGGGCTGGAGTTGGTGAAGAGGAGGCTCAGATCAGCCTGAGACACTGTGAGAGAGTGCCATGGGGGAAGGACAGAGATTTGGACTGGGAGGGAGATAGAGGGTGGAGGCTCGGTGTGGGCTTGGTGGAGAGAATTGAAAAGTTGGAGATCACATTGTGTATTGATAAGAAAACTGTTTTCTTCAACTCATATTTTGTAGTCAGAAATTCACTGCAAAATGTTGGATCTTTCAACTAACACCACCTCATTTAATATCTGGATTGCCACTGCAAAAGTACTTAAATCATTTGAGTTTCAATCTAATTATGGCTTTGAGGGACCAAATGCTGGGAATCCAACTATACACAGCCAAAAAATGACATAAAGGAAAGAAATATATGAAATGCATTGATCAAATCATGACAAACAGAAGGATCTTGACGAAAACCATTAATTTCATGCATGAAACCCATGTACATGGTAATCATGGTATTCTTTAAATGAACAAAAACAGATAATTCCAATAGTAGTGGAGGAAAATGTAGTTATTAAGTGTGATTTTTTTTTAATGTAAACTTACACAGCACCACAAAGCAGCAGAGGATCATGAGTTTCATGGTCAAAGAGCTACATAACGCTCCAAAGATTCCAAGCACATCCATCACTTCATCCTTAAAACAACATGAAAAAAGTCACCCTCCCAGCACAAACCTATTGGTAAAATTTTACAAATTATTGTCATATATTTTTGAATTTAGCAAAATTTATCACAAAATACTATGTAATTATTGTGTACATTGAAGAAAATGGTAAAGGATCATGGCAGTGAGCTACTGTACGTTTCCTATGGCTGCAGCAGTTAAGAATGAATTTATTTTTCTTACCTCGTTTGTTTGGTGTCTCCAGAATATGAAATAAAATGCAGAATTTTGGCCTCTCCCTTCAGGCATCTTGACTAATTTAAAAGCATTTTCTCTGTGGCATGTATATTATGTATTATTTTCCCTCACTATGATGCTGCATTCAAGAGCTATCTAGTTTTGTCACTGCTTCCAAAATCTCTAATTCTTTTGACATATTTTGGAATTAATCCTCTCTATTTGTTTACATATTGGTTTAAGTTTTTGTCTTGCTAATTGTCATTGATTGATAGTCCTTGTACCTGGATTGCTGCCTTCTAACTATTTTCTTCTCTCTCTCTGTCTCGCTCTCTTTCAATCGCTCTCTCACCCACACAATGCAGATTTATTCATTTAAAATGGGAAATAATCCTCTCTCTTTCTCTCTGTTCCAATTCGCAATCATCCCTCCCTTTCTATTTTCATCTCCCTTTCTTGTTTGTTTTGCATGTCCGATGCATACATGGAAATGGTGGTTCCTCCAGAGTGATGATACACTTAGTAAATCCAAAGCGGAATCTTTTAGCTCACATATCGACTTTTATTTGTCAGAACATCTCTGTACAGATGAGTTTTGGCTGGAAAGCATCTGTACAGAGACATTCTGACAAATAAAAATCTAATGATGCAAAGTGCAGTGCAGCCCTTTCTTGTTTGATTTAGTTATTCTTTTGGCCCCACACTCAAAGTTAGAAAATGATTGGGAGTGAAGACTGCTGTTTTTTTCCTCACATATTATGACCAATCATGTTCATGTTCAAAAAGTTATTCACGTGATTGACAGTGAGGGGAGAATTCTGACATATTGGTCTTTGGTATTTAATATTTCAAGTGTATATATCCACTTCCAATTTACACACACACACACACACACACACACACACACACACACACACACAAAAAAGGAACTTGTTCTTGTTTCTAAGATTCCTATTCTTGGCTGCAGGAGTGGAACCCAGTGTGGTCTTCTGCTGTTGCATGCTGAGGTGCTTTTCTGCTCACCACAGTTGTAAAGAGTTGCTATGAGTTACTATATCCTTCCTGACAGCTCGAACCAATCTGGCCATTTTCCTCTGACCTATCTTATCAACAAGGCATTTCCACCCACAGAACTGTCGCTCATTCAGTGTTTTTTGTTTTTCGCACCATTCTGTATAAACTGTAGAGACTGTTGTGTGTGAAAACCCCCAGAAGATCAGCAGTTTCTGAAATACTCAAACCAGTCTATCTGGCACCAACAACCATGCTACAGTGAAAGTTACAGACAGGGTCGGACTGGGAACAAATTTCGGCCCTGGCATTTTTCCTCTGGACCAGCCCACTATTGGCCCGACGAAACCACCCCCAAACACGCACTCACACACATCCACCCACCCGTCCACACCGAACCCCCAATGAACAAATACCAGACACCTAAACACCATGAAAACACACTTTCACTGTCATTTCAATTTCACCTTGAACATATTACAAAACAGAAGCACACAAGCTTTTGTGTCTCCAAAATGTGTGTGTGTGGGATTAAAATTAACGTCGTGCCGTCGACGCGATAAATTCTCATCGGGAGAATTTGTGTGTGTGTGTGTGTGTGTGTGTGTGTGTGTGTTTACCTTACCTTACAGGAGACAGTCTCGGGGATGGCCATGCACGTTAGGTGTTTTTCAAAAAATAAAGACAGTTCGTTTTGGTTAGGGCGGCTGAAATAGTCCATAGCAGGCTCGGCCTCAGACGTAATCCTCTCTGAAGGAACGTTAACACTGGAAGTGCTAGCATGAATTTGAGCATGATGATCAACTTCGGGTTCTGTAATCTCCTGTGCGTCCTTTCCCTCGACCTGCTCACTGGCCACGGAATCCTCCGAGTCCGACCCAACATACACATCACTTGGCTTTGAGCCTGTACTGACCTCTCCAGTAACGTTGTCCTCATTTTCGCCCATTGAACTTGTAGTAGGGACGTCGGGAACACTAGCAGCAACGCTAGTAGTAGCACTACTGGCCACAGCAAACAAATTATCTATTTTAAAACACTTGGAAGCGTCAGCTTGAAGAGCTTTCTGCTTTTTGTCGCGAATCTTCTCCGCTCCCCCTTTTCTCTTTTTGCCACCTCTTTCCATTATTTATTCAGTGAATATATGCACAACACACATCCGTGTTCCCATGAACCTGCGCAACTCATAACATCAAACGGTAGACGACAGCCGTTAGATTCCTTCCCCATCATGCACCGCTACACATTTTTGCAAAATCTTTGAACAGAAATCCACCAAATACAAAAGGAACATCGTAGTTTGGCTTCAACAAAGTTTTTAGTTTAGTTTGTTTTAGTTTGTTGTAAGGATTTTACAGTTAAAAGAAGAAAAAATTACGCCACATGCCCACCATGACAAAGATGTGTATCAAAAGTAAGGGGTATATAAACTGCACGCTCCCCCCATAAATCATGATATGCTTCGTCGAAAATGTAATAGCGGATTTTCTATTGTTAGTAGTCACTTGTAACTGCTATGTGGAGAACAGGGCCGGTGTTAACTTGTGAGGGCCGGCCCAGAGCACGTCTGAGGTACAGCGGCCCACCAGGATAATGCCCAAAATCACAGATTACCAGTCCGAGCCTGGTTACAGAGATCACAATTTTTTTTCCATTCTGATGTTTGAAGCGAACATTAACTGAAGCTATTGGCTTGTATCCACATGACTTTATGCATTGTGCTTCTGTCAAGGAATTGGCTGATTAGATAACTACATAAAACAGCAGGTGTATGGGTGTACCTAATAAAGTGGCCGGTGTTACATAAACATAAATCACATTCTAAATATAAATACAAAAACAATGTTATTGGGCAAATTTATTTACAGTTTACACAGTGTCTCGACTTTTTTTTTTGGAAGCAGGCTTGTAAATTGGAAGTGAGAGTATATTAAATAATGAAAATAAATGTGTCTGTATATGTATTTCCCATCACTATATATGAACAAATATATACATCACTTTAACTGTGAATTTTCAGCTTTTAATGTTTGATTTCAGTAAGAGGTTAATAAGAGGGCAAAAATAGTGCATGACATATTAGTCATAATCCTGTTTGTGTGTGTAATTAACTGAATTTAGATATTGTCTTCTACATTAAAACAGGAAATTAAAATTCCTATTTTACTCTTACTTACACTATTCATCCTCTTTTCCCTGAAAAATCTCATAATTACAGATTTAAGTAGATAAGAGAAGCACCTTGCTATATCAAATACCATTTTACTTAAGTGCAGTGTTTATAGGCCTACTTCTGATCTTCTCACGGATGTCAACTGTCATGAACAATGTGGTAACGCTTTACATGAGTGCTTTTTTCATTGTGCGACATTATGCCATAAGCCCTTCATGACACCTGATATAAACCTTAATAAACATTCATAAGGAGTTTTTAAAATAGGAGTTAGTTGATATTTTTAATGACAACCGTAGTCCGTTTGACATGTTTTATTTTAATTATGTAAGAATAATCCTTTATAAATGCTAATGTAGTTTCATCTTGCTTTATGTAGCCTTATGAACACTGTCCTTAAGCGACAGGTTAGAAAGAAGAGGTCAGAATATTCCTTTATCAGATTCACTTCAGCTCAGTGATAGAACAGAAAGAGATTAGAGACAAAGAGCTTAGCATAAACCTGTAGCATTAAACCACACAAAGCATCCACACACTCAGGATGTCAGACTATCACATTCATTCTCCCACACACACCAACATACTGATAAACACAGATGTCTGCTGCTTATTCCTCTGCTCATATGTTCTGTACCTCCGTGCTTGTAGTGCTGCTTAACTAAAACTGCACAACAAATCTTTTTTGATCTCATGATATCAGTCATGTAAAAGTTTAAAATGACATTTTGAACAAATTAAAGCATAAGAACACAGAAGACATTTTATGCATACCACTCATATGCATGTTGCAGTTCAAGCATGAATGGAATGGATGGACGTGAAGGAATTTATTCACTGTGTTAATCTCTACGTGTAATCTGTTGTCAGCTGTCATTGTGCTCTGCTGCATTTGAACTACAGAGATAATCCGCTTTTCTGACCTGAGGATGAGGAAGAGATGGCACTTATCCAACCACCCACTCGCCCTCTTTCCTACACACTGACACAAATTACGTTTTATAGGTGCACTGCTATTAAACAAAAGTTATATTCATTCACAATAATATAAATGCTGCTGTTGATAGATATAGAAATTATTTTACCCAAATTCATTATACAATTTAGTATGAAATGATAAACAATGAATGGGGCACAGCAAATTCCCCAGTGTTGAATTAACACTTTCAGAGTTCATTTGTGTCCAATTGGACACATATAAACACAGTAGGGTGTTAAATCAACACTCTGGGTGTTAATTCAACACTGGGGATTTTGCTCTGTGTGTGTGTGTGTGTGTGTGTGTGTGTGTGTGTGTATTTATTTATTTATTTATTTCTATCTATCCACATTCACTGGATATGAACAATTGCGCACTCTGATTGGCTAATCTACTACTAGGATATCAGCTTATATACTGTCAGTAGAGAAAAACAAAATGGGGGAGCGTGTTGCTGAACCAGGATGAAATAAAAACTCTACTCAAAACCAAAATAAATAAATAAAACAAGCAACAAAATATGGAATAAAAGTATTTGATGGTAAGAATGTATCTTTTTTTATTTTTCAAGAATTATTATTATTATAGGGGCGGCACGGTGGTGTAGTGGTTAGCGCTGTCGCCTCACAGCAAGAAGGTCTGGGTTCGAGCCCCGGGGCCGGCAAGGGCCTTTCTGTGCGGAGTTTGCATGTTCTCCCCGTGTCCATGTGGGTTTCCTCCGGGTGCTCCGGTTTCCCCCACAGTCCAAAGACATGCAGGTTAGGTTAACTGGTGACTCTAAATTGACCGTAGGTGTGAATGGTTGTCTGTGTCTACAGTATGTGTCAGCCCTGTGATGACCTGGCGACTTGTCCAGGGTGTACCCTGCCTTTCGCCCGTAGTCAGCTGGGATAGGCTCCAGCTTGCCTGCGACCCTGTAGAACAGGATAAAGCGGCTAGAGAAGATGAGATGAGATATTATTATTATTATTATAGACTTTTTCACAAATTGCTACTGTCATTTAGCTGGTTTGTTTACATTCTAAGTGGAAATGCTTTTGTCAGATGTTTTATATAAAGTTTTTATTTATCGGATTTGCAAAAAATAAAGATAAAAGTGCTCTGTTTCTTAAAATCCAGTGAATGTGGATATAATAAAACAGTTATTCCACTCAATCTTGTCATACATGGCCTATAGCCAACTCAGTGCTACGCACCTCCTTGGCTATCAGCTCATGTACGACTTGATTTCGTGGAAAAACTTTATATATATATATATATATATATATATATATATATGTGTGTGTGTGTGTGTGTATCAGGGCTCGAAATTCATATATTTTTTCACCAGCCAGCCGGACTAGTTACCTTCCAAAGTAACTTGCCAAACAAAAAATCAACTAGCCAAAATTTGTTCATGTATGAATTTTACTTCTGTCAAAAATAACACAAAAGAGAGTAGTTACCATTGTTCATGACTAATGTGCATTTATTTCAAGACCCGAGTATTTTGATACTGGGTTTTTTTTGCACACTTTATAAACCGGCATTTGCTGTTCTACGTCCTCCTCGCGATGTCCCAAAAAATGCCAGATGACTGACCCCTTACTAGTTCTTTTAGGAACCAATTCGTCCACTTCCATTTTTAATTTGTCACTGAAATTGACAGAGTTTACACGGTAGCCTATGCAACACCAGCGATTGTACGAACTGAGTCAGCGCTGTAAACCGAAACCAGAAAATCTTCCCGCAAGTTCCTTTCAGCACCGAGATGTCACCCGGGATTGGTTGGCGAGTGTGTGACGTTATTGTTTTTTTTTACCCTTAGGCAGCCTCTCACGTTACTGCCTGAGGGACAGGGAGAAAACCACCGGAAAAGGTTTTAAACAAACGCAACAAACACGAAACAAACGCAAGTCGGCAGATGACCATAAAATACTCGATAGTTACGATATAATAATTATATGTATCTCACACAGAATTTTCGGAGATATATCGCACAGTCCTAGTCTGAATCTTCGCTTCATATATATTTTTTATTTTCAACTAGCCAGCCAGGCTGCCTAGTGACAGGAATTACCCGCCAAATGACAAATTAAGTCGCCTCAGGCGACCGGACCACCGCGAATTTCGAGCCCTGTATATATATCGGGGCGGCACGGTGGTGTAGTGGTTAGCGCTGTCGCCTCACAGCAAGAAGGTCCTGGGTTCGAGCCCCGGGGCCGGCGAGGGCCTTTCTGTGCGGAGTTTGCATGTTCTCCCCATGTCCGCGTGGGTTTCCTCCGGGTGCTCCGGTTTCCCCCACAGTCCAAAGACATGCAGGTTAGGTTAACTGGTGACTCTAAATTGACCGTAGGTGTGAATGTGAGTGTGAATGGTTGTCTGTGTCTATGTGCCAGCCCTGTGATGACCTGGCGACTTGTCCAGGGTGTACCCCGCCTTTCGCCCGTAGTCAGCTGGGATAGGCTCCAGCTTGCCTGCGACCCTGTAGAAGGATAAAGCAACTAGAGATGATGAGATGAGATATATACACACCAATTTCTCCAAGTATTTTTCAAAACATTTAACATAATTCTTGATGTTTTACAATTTAAGACATTTAGTCACCGCACACATTTCAACATTTTTTTTTCAGTTTCCTAATTGATTTGAAATTAGATAGCACTACCATCATATATGTCATTTGAATATATACACATGACAGCCTTCTTTACTCTAAAAGGTCTTGAAATAGTCAGTAAGGAATCAAAAATACTTTTCGATGTCTTTTTATATTATTTAAATCTATAATTATCAATAATTATATATAATATAATTATAATTTAAAGTATATAAGGTTACAGCTATAATAATAATAATAATAATAATAATGCGTACATCACATGTATGCTGCTTAAAATTCCAGCACCCACAATGTAAACTGCTTTCCCATGCCTTTTTATACGTCATGTACACGTCAGCTGTCTATGTGCATCTGCAGCAAAAAAAAAAAAAAATCTGTATATGATCAAATACACATATAAACAGATATATGGGAAAGATGCTGACGCACATACAGTTACAGTTATCTAGTACAAATATTCTTAACCAAACATGCCTATCTCACAGGTGCATTAGTCTTAAATGTTTCAGTATTCATAATGCTTTTGATCAATAATGTCAACAAAAATCATTTAGTTGGCTAAGCTAAGGATGGAAAAGAGTAAGGTGAAAATCAGGAAAATCCTACCCAATAATACACAACATTATTAGAAAGAAAGGAAGGAAGACATGAAAGAGAAAATAATGGACTGAGAGAAAATAAATGGTGAGTGAAATGCCTGCATTCTGAAAGAAGCAGATGAAGAACCTGCCATATTTTTAGAGCAAGAGAAAGAATGAACGACAGAAATAACACAAACAGGAAGTTAGTCCAAACATGACAGGAAACCACAGCGCTGCAAAGCTGTGCATTCATATTCCTCTCTGCCTGTCTCCCATCATCACCTGCTGTCACACTCCCCTCCCCACCACCATCTCCAACCAAATTCACACAGTGGGAATCATGCTTTCTCTCTCTCTCTCTCTCTCTCTCACACACACACACGCACACACACACAGAGCGACAGAGAGAGAGAGAGAGACACAGATTCATCAAGCTTTATTTATAAGACATCATGATTATGCTTTACATTAAGGTCCACTTAACTGACATTATGCAACACATTAGTAAATAAACCAGTAGTAGTTACTAAAATAATTAACACTTAATAGCTTAAACACTAAATAAGCCAAATAGTTAACACATGAATAAATCCATGTTCATAACATCGGGGACTAAAACAAATCCCACACTGAAGAAAACGAACCAACGCCTTAATTATGTTCATGTTTGATGTTCATCTGGTAACATTTTGAACTGAGGCTAAAAAGCAAGTTCTGATATTTACACCTGGAGTTCAGGAAGCTATCAACATACAGCATCATGCTTATAATTACATTTTTATTCATTTATATGGACATATTTTTCTCTTATTTTGAAACAGTCAATGCAAGTGTATTTCATTAACAGTTGAACTCAATCAATACACATGCTAACTCACTTTGTTTATTAATGCATTAATGTTTATGTTAACTAATGCAGTAAATAATGTTAGTTACAAGAACCTTAAAGTAAAGCATTACCAAATAGTTGTTTAAACGCTTCATTGAAACTATATTACATTACATATTCAATGTCTATAATAGAACAAATTCATTCAAATCAAAACAGATACAACCTAAATAACATAACAGTACAAGGAAAAATAACAGACTAGTAATAATTCAGAGTAAAAACAAGCAGATAAAGAACAATTTTGTTAGGTTTATGAATCAGTCTCAGGTCAAAAAAGCAAACCAATAAATAAACAATACTCTTTAGTATGCCATGTGGGACAAGTTTTCAGAAACATTATACATTTATGTATTATAACAAATCAAATATGTGAAAACAAATAAATTAGTAGCAAATTTATGAATTAAAAAAATTAATAGTGATTGAACGTGTGGGTACAGATGAAGTAAGTCTGGCTAATACTATACATTATTTTGAAATTTGCCAAAATTTAATCTCAGACTGGCTGTTATGAATACCATGTTGATCTTCACGTAACATCAGAGCCTTCAAAAGAAGTATTTTCACAAACTCCTACACTGTACGAGAGGAGATTAACCGCCATACGAGTCGTAGTCACTGTTCCTGTTCGACGAAGGCTCTCTGCTGGGGTAAACCATAAGACTATCCAAACCTGGCAACACACAAAAAACTAATTGTATCAAAGTGCCAGTGTGTGTAAGTGAACAGAATTTAGGTAAATGTCAAAATGGATAAGATGTGAAATCATTAAAAATAGCTGACCTGTATACTCAAATTACTGTAGGCTACATACAGTACCAGTCAAACGTTTAGACACACCTTCTAATTCAGTGTTTTTTTTCCTTTTATTTTTATTAATTAAAAGTCATGTCTTAAAGTAATGTTGGATGTCGTTTCTCTTTCCTTAGTTGAGCGGTTCTTGACATAATAATATATGGATTACTACAGTTGTGGAATAGAGCTATTTACTGTATTTTTATTATATACTATTTACTGTTTGATCTCGGACACATTAAGAAGGCAAGAAATTGCACTAAAAGCATTCCAGGTGACTACCTCATGAAGCTGCTTAAGATAATGCCAACAGTGTGCAAAGCATCATTAAGGTAAACAGTGGCCACTTTGAAGAATCTAAAATGTGAAACATTTTGTTTTTTAACACTTTGTTTACTACATATATGTTATTTCATAATTTTGATGTCTTCAATATTGTTCTACAATGTAGAAAATAGTCAAAATACAGAAAAACCTATGAATGAGTAAGGGTGTACAAACTTTTGACTGGTACTATATATTTTGTAGTACTTGTATTTATGATCTTCTTTCACTTGACAATTATTCACTACATTTCAAGAAAAAAATAGACTGGATACTTTATAATCAACATATTTCTGGAAAACTTCTAGCAGTTGATTTGTTGTAAGAACAAGACCAGCGGCTCTAATGAATCCATGATGTAAATTTCTCTATTTCATGTGTGGTTGGTTATCTGTACACCCCCAAGCAAGCATAAAGATGGTATACACTGAAAACCGACTGAGAAAAGCCCTTGTGTTTTCTGAAATCTGGATAAGTATAATCCATATTTATGTAACCTGTTTGCATTGACAGTGATCTATTAGCATGCAGTCTAGTTTGTGCTGTCAGTGTTATCATGCTCGCTAACATTTGAACCATTTGGGACGCACCTGTAACTGTCATTAATTAACTAGTTTGCATTTGCAAAAACATTTGCAGACGCTCCTTGGTTCCTTGGTCAGAATCACGGTAAATATTCTGTCAGCAAATTCAACGGTTTAATTTTGAATTCTGAATTAAAATGCACTTTAATTCAAGTAAAGAACAACTGTACTATAATTTGAGTAAGGAATCTGTGTACTCTTGCATACTCCTACCAACTCTGATAACGACGGCTTACTCCCAGATGCAGTTTGCACCGTCAGTTTGCTTAGGTTTGCAAAATTATACTGCCTAGTTTAACCTTATGATTTGTCTGCACTTCTTTATGGCTACTAAAGCTCTCAAAAATCATGAAATGTACAGCAGGAGAAAAAAAACCCTGAACCTGTGGTGAACTTTTGGCCCTTTCTGATTTGTTTAATGTAACTACACTGGACTATATACCTACAAAGTTCATCTTTATATTAATAGTGATCTTACTTAATGTGTTTTCATTAATGGCATATAAAAAATCCTCTATTAACCCTTTTCTGGAAAAGAAACGTCAGGAAATGTCTATTTTGCTGATATACTAATGCAGAGAACATAAAGGTTATATGACATATGATACTCAAATCATCTATCAGCAATAAAGACTTTTGTACAGCACTGTACATTTCTCATGTCCTACAATTATTGCATTTTTAGTAAACTGGGGAGAAAACACACACACACACACACAAACACACACACACATATATATACACACACACACACACACACACACACACACACACACACACACACACACACACACACAAGAGAAATAAAAAACAGCACTAAAACGTAGCCATGTATTCAGCATCTGTGCATTGTCCTGGACAGTGGACTGTGATCTTGGAGATTTAATATTATATTTTTGTGGTATATATGTGCACAGTTACACAATTTACCTGTTTGAATTGGTCATCAGTCTTTGGCTAAGGACTAAATAGAGGTCTCTCTCTCTCTCTCTCTCTCTCTGTGTGTGTGTGTGTGTGTGTGTAAAAACACTCACCAGGATAGGACTGCCTCTTCGTTGTATTGTTATTGGGATGATTGCCTCTATGGTAGGACACTTGAAGAAGAAAAAAAAATCAAAGAAAAAAAAGAGTGAAAAATTTTGAATGTTCTCACCTCTGCGAAAATGTTCATGTGTCAGGATATGTGAGTGTGTGTGTGTATATATGAGAGAGAGAGAGATGACTCACCACTCTGACTCTGTGTTGGGCCAACCCAACGATTCTGCCGCTTCTGTGAAACTACAGTAAATTAAAAAATAAAGACAAGTTAACCACATGTTGCATATGTTGATGCTGCTCCAACATATCAAAACTTCTATTAAGTAGTTTCACTAATAAGTGATTCACTAATTGAAATATGTACCAGGACATATGCTATATTTCAAAGCAATTTTGAATGTCCACTGAATGTATTATGAAGGCGTTTACAACTTAAAACCAAATTTCACTATAAAAGTCAGTATTTACAGTGAACCTGAATGATTTTTACAGTGTAGACTCCCAGGACACATTGATAGGTCACAGCAGGATGCATTTCTACTAGTTCACTAAAGCATTTTTAGTAGATCCTAAATAATATGCTTTAGGATGAATAACTGAATAGGGATTAAAAATTATAATTAAAGTTTCCGTGACTCACATCTCTTGCGGACAGCTATGTACGTTGGCTGCAGAAATCGACAGAGAAAGACGGCAATGATCAGCGTCAGTAACAAGCCTGTTACTACTTTATAGGCCAACAGTTCTTTGCTGTCTGCATCTGAGAAACAGAAAAACAGCAGGTTACTGTAAATACAGTGTTCGAAATACGATTCTGTAATGTCATTGCATGTTACACATACACGCGTGCACGCGCACACACACACACCTTTGCAAGTAAGGAAGGTTCCCTTGCACTTGCTGCTCTCGGTCGCAGTTAGGTTTTCATGGATCATATAACCAGGTAAAGGACTACCCAATTTCCTGAAGCCAAGGAACTCTCCACATCTCCTCTCCTCACATATCTCATTACCCAAACGAGTACTTATAATATCATAATGACTGAAACACAGATGCCTTGAGCTTTCTGTAAAATTTTTGGAGAAGAGTATGTAGCCCTGACATGGTTTGGCCTTCTCCCATCTCATCTTTATCCTGCCCACTACAGGAGGCGACGGCCCATCGCAGGGCTTACAGGTGGTTGTGGGACAAGTAGGAGTCATTGGACTAGTAGGATAAGTGCTGCCCGTCATGTTTTCTGTATCTGTAACAGAAATCACAGAGACTGTAAGGTTATGAAATATTACAAGTCCATTGAGAGGCAAAACCTGAACTGTTTCACACAGTATTTTGTAAGGGTTAGTGATCAAAAGACTGTCAATTCAGATTACAGTACTGACAGAGACCCACTGAGTAATTCCACAGTTGTGGTGACATTTTTTTTTAATGCAATAAAATAAAATGTTGCAAATGTTTCATAGTTCATTTCTCACTTTGATTTTCTAATCCTAGAGGATTTAAATTGGATACTTCTTGGAGTTTAACCAAGAATAAGAGATGATCAAAGATTTTCAACTCACAGTGCACATTGTAAAGATATTTATTTATTTATTTATTTATTTATTTATTACTCATGTTGTATGTTTAAGTCACTTCCAACTCCAATCAAAGTGTAGAGCCGAGTAGTTGAGGGATGACGATTACATAGTTGGCACAGCATTTACCTCTTGTATCATTTTTTGTTATTGTTTTTCCAACATTGAATTAAAAAAAAAACATGCATTTAACCTTAGACGTGTCTTAAACTATCTCAGACGACAATGTGTATTTTTTTTCCAAGTTTTCTTTGCTGACCAAGGCTGCATTTTGTTCTTAAATGAGTAACAGGGTTGAACATAACCGGGTCGAGATTTTTAGCATCAAATTAGCAAATACATAAAATGTATGTAGGAAATTTCCCCATTGTGGGATAATAAAGGTCTTCTTATCTTATTTGCATCCTGCTCTTAATACATTTGTAAATATGTATGTAATATTAAGGAAAAGATGTAATGCACGTTTCAACAATCCAAATACAGTACCAGCCAAAAGTTTGGCCACCTCTACTCATTCATAGGGTTTTCTTGTTGTATGTTGACTATTTTCTACATTGTAGAACAATACTGAAGACATCAAAACTATGAAATAATGTGGAATATGTATTATGTAGTAAACAAAAAAATGTTAAACAACAAAATATGTTTCATATTTTAGATTCTTCAGCATATCCAGTGTTTACCTCGATGACACTTTACACACTATTGGCATTATCTTAACCAGCTGCATGAGGTAATCACCTGGAATGCCTTTCAATTAACAGCTGGGCCTCAACAAAATTTAATTAGTGCAATTTCTTGCCTTCTTAATATGTTCGAGATCAAACAGTAAATAATAAACAATAAAAATATAGTAAATAGCCCTATTCCACATCTGTCGTAATCCATATTATGTCAAGAATCACTCAACTAAGGAAAGAGAAACAACATCCATCATTACTTTAAGCCATGAAGTGACTTGTAATTCATAAAAATAAACAAAAACCATTGAATTAGAAGGGGTGTCCAAACTTTTTAGTCTTGTATAGATTTCAGATAAAAACAAAAACTTAAAACATTAATAGAACTTTATCGAAAGCACTTTTGTCTGTCCCAGCTCACCATAACTACACTTTTCCTTGAAATATAATCATTAAATATTTCAAAAATGTTATCATTTTTGCAGAAAAAAGTGTTAATTCATTTGCTTGAAATATCCTTTAGTCCTCTATTATAGATTATGAAAAAACATACATTTTCACTGTTTTCAACAACATTCACTCAGTGCTGTTATTTGAACACATACACATGCAATAATCATATTTGAACGTTTCATCAAGATCATGGTAATATGGGAAGTTCTCCAATTTTTCCCCCTTATTGTAACAAAATCACTTTGACGGTACAACTCTGCCACCCAATTTATATATTTGGTGTATGATTTTTTATATATATATATATATATATATATATATATATATATATATATATATATAAAAGTAAATTATGAATTTAAAATATTAATGTTAAATAATGAGAATGAAGTTAATCACTAATCACACCATTATATGGATGCGAGTTAACCACATTTTATGTTTTTACTAATTTGATGCTAAAAATCTTGACCCGGTTATGATCAACTCTGTTACTCATTTAAGAATAAAATGCAGCCTTGGTCAACAAAGAAAACTTTAAAAAAAATTACACATTGTCGTCTGAGATGGTTTAACACATTTGTCGTAAGGTTAAATGCATATGTGTGTGTGTTTTAAGATTCAGTGTTGGAAAAACAATAACAAAAAATGATACAAGAGGTAAATGCTGTGCCAACTGTGCAATCGTCATCCCTCAACTACTCAGCTCTACACTTTGATTGGAGTTGGAAGTGACTTAAACGTACAACATGACTAAAAGTAAATTCTGTAAAAAATAATTTTGTTTTAAAAAATCATCTTCACAATGCGTACTGCGAGTCAAAAATCTTTGATCATCTCTTATTATTGGTGAAACTCCAAGACATATTCAATTTAAATCCTCTAGGATTAGAAAATCAAAGTGAGAAATGAACTATGAAACATTTGCAACGTTTTATTTTACTGCATAAAAAAAATTCTACATCTTACTGGAAAAGGCTGGATCACACCAATTACCACCTGGAGCACACAACATACTGTAAATTTGTCTTACAGTTGATATGAATACTTTCTAATGTTAACTGTAAGACAGATTTTATAGGAACTTACAGTGTTACACTAATCGAGTTCAATTATCTTTAATAACGCACTCCTTATTAGAATATGTGAGTGGACAAATAATAAATCCTTAAACACAAAGATTTAGGTAATTGATGGAATATTTTTTTGTTTCTTTTATTTATTTATTTATTTATTTATTTATTAATAGTGGGAAGACTGTAATAAAACATTAAAAAGCCCCTTTTGACTGGCAGTGTATGTGAAAACTCAAATATGAACGCTATCACAGCGCATCACTACTTAAACGTGTAAATATATAGAAATGATTAGAATTTATTTTTAGAACTCAATCCCCACTATCAGATTCAGTCAGTGATATGTTTTAATGTCAAAAACCAACTTTTGACTGGCCGTATACATGAAAACTCAAATATGAATGCTATCACAGTACTAGGTCATGTGCTATTTGTAATGCTAGGTCATGACATACGAAAAAAAATCAACATTTGCGGCTTTGCTCACACACTCACATGCGCTCTTGCTGTTTTTGTAGATTGCATGTGAAGACATGCTTCATTTTGCATTTCTATTCTCTCTTTTTTTTCCAAAGTGTGGCTTGAACACCGTTGCACTGTGCAAGCTCAGGCTTTGCAGGATTTTTGATAGCGTGCTCAAAATCTCAATTGAGCTGTGTTAATATAAAGATTAGCCAGTGGCAAGTTGAAAAGACAAACTCGTATTAATAGCAATGTCAATGTCATTTTAGAGTTAACAACAGGCCACGAATATTATTCATATTAAAAATGTTACATAACCCCTAGGATGATTCCTAATCAGCTTTTAAGCAGGTATAGCATCAGTTGTGATAAAGAAAACATTAAACTGAATTAATTCACTATTGTATTGAATATATTGCTTTATGGGACTTAAATATACTAATTTTAAAATGTACGGTTTGAGTTTATGAGGCATATTGATGCATTTGTAGTTCAGACGCAACGTAGACACAATTTTAATTGCTGATAGAAAATAAACATCGATCTAAAACTCAATGATAAGAAATTATAGATTGCATTATGATAAGATAAAGAATCCAGTAAATGGATCAGACATGACTATATTATAAAATGACTATATTAAGGTTGACAGCATATTTAACTACAAAAAAAACCCTAAAGTCATGATTATAAACACTCTGAAAATCAAAATCATTTACATCTAGTAATGTTTGTGCAGACTATCTATGGGCAACAAATCATCTTCCGAAATACATCCTTGTGAAATATATCATATAATCACTAACAGACTAATAAAAGCGCCCGATTCAACCATAAATCAGCTTTTATAAAACTGGCCAGGGACCCTTTAAACTATAAAGTAACTTCCATGGACACTATCTGTACAGATTTATTATAAGAACAAAATATATTTATTCAAATATTCAACACGATAATATTCTGGCTGTAAACTGAAGCCGTAGATCGCTCATAAATATAATAGTGATGATATTAGTGGGCTATTACATTTTCACCAACAAACATAAAAACAAAAACAGACCGCCCCCAGGTTCTGCTTCCCAGACCCCTGGATGTCCCCAGATGAACCTCTGTTGAGGGAGTGGTGGAAACTCAACTTATCATTACAACACTTTTAAACCCTTTGAAACTCATTTGTACACTGACAGAATAACAAAAACAATTTGCAGATCATGTTTGAAATTTTTCTACAGTAAAAGTACCGCAACTGCAAAATATCGATCTGTTCAATAGTAAGAAATGAAAAGAAAAAAAAGACAGATAAAATAGACACTTTTTGGCCTGAAGGAAAAGGTTATTGAAGTTGTGTCTGTTTTCACTATAACTTTAACTGCATTTATACGAATGAAGAAAGTGACAATGCAGACATAGAACTTGTAGACAGTGTAGTAGCGATTGTGATTGTAAACAGCCAAAGGCATTACTGAATCAGTCGGCACTGTTTTTGTAGTTTTTCCACCATTACTTGATGATTAGGTGACACATGATCATGTGATACATGATTGAGGTTTGCACAGCTATAAACATAAATAGGGTTTTAGAATATATCATCTGTATATTATAAGACAGGGCTCTATATCCATCCATCCAGGCCTAATTAGAGTATTAATATTATCTGAATACTGTGTACTAGAAGATGAAACAGAGTGTTTGGTCATAAAATAGGATAAAATCAACATGTATGGCTTTGCTCACATGCACGCTTTCTATTTTTGCAGATTACACTTGAAGACATGCTTCATTTTATACCCCCCCCCAAAAAAAAAATGTGGCTTGAAAACTGTTGCACTGTGCAAGCTCAGGCTTTGCAGGATTTTTGAGTGTGCAGTCAAAATCTAGATTGAGCTGCGCTGATAATGATGATTAGCCAGTGGCAAGTTGAAATGACAAACTCGTATTAACTCATAAAATCTAAAGCCACATTTAGATAGGACAATTCCTCGTCTGTTTTTTAAGCAGATACATGAATTGGATAGGATTGTCAAGCAAGCGCTAAACTGAAATAATTTCCTGCATTAAATATATACACACATTATTGTTTTATGGGACTTGAAACAGTGTCTTACAGAATTAGTGTCTTTTGAATTTGAGGCATATTGATGCACTTTTGGGTTTTTGAGACAACATTTATAGTTCAGACGCAATAGGGACAACAAACACACTTTTAAAAAGCTGATAAAAAAATCAGTCTAAAACTCAATGATAAGAAATTATTATAATTGGAATACTATAAGGAAGGGCTTGATGCATCTAAAGCCATCTTTAGAGCCTTAATATTATCAGAATATTGGGTATCGCACTCAAAGATGTTACCAAAGGTTGAAACAGATGGCTACACTGGTATCTGTCTGAGAAACTCTCAAACTTGTTAGCATGTCTAAAGCTAAATGCAGCTCTACACAACACACCCATTTCACCAACTGACTTCTACTTGACATATAAAGTCAGATAACGTCTGTTTTTGCGACCCCTGTGGATTTACTCAAGTGTCCTTGATGTAAAGCAGAATCCATCATGGAATACATCTCTGAACATGCAGATTATTCTCACTCAATGCTCTAGTGACTTAGTGTTGAAGCACAGATCATTGCCCAGACTTTATAAATATATAGGATGAATGCAGTACTTACGCTCAGCAAGGACAGCCGGCATTAGCACCAGCAGCAAAATGCAGTCCATCAGTAACTGGCAGAAAATATGGAGCCGCCATTAGAACTGAATTTGTTCTTTTCACATTCACAGCTAGTCCAAATATATTGTTTAAAATCAATTTTAAAAATTGATGTTTCCTAACCATTTAAGCTCTACATTTGGATGTTATTAATAGTATGATTAAGTGAAGAAAATGCTGAGTTGAAAGAAAATAAGAGATAGTTTTTAAAAAATTCACGCATTTCAGTTTACAAAACCTCAGGCCTTTTAAATCAGCGTTGCCTTTGAAGAACAAATGAGCTCTTTATACTTAAAAGATACAATCTTCCTGAACCACAGCAATCAACACCCAGGTATTTGTATTGAAGTTGTAACCTCTAATAGGCCTTGATGGTACATTTTGCATTAAATCTTAAGAAACAGAGTGATTGCTGCATGTTCATTTAAGATCTCAGCCTCGATTAGGTAGAATAGCTGTACTTTTCACGACTGTAGTTTTAATGCTGACTTTAATCATGAAACGAAGCGTTTACATTTCTGGGTTCTTCAGTGAATTGAGCACAGAATAAACATTAAAAGTTGGAGGAAAATCAATCTTAATCTGCCACTACAGAGGCTTTTCTTGCTTGAATCACAATCCTAAACCAGGATTTTAGATTAAAGTGCATCAGGTGTCAAGAGATACTCAAAATTATGTCAAGTTCTTACCTTAGCTGAATAACACATGAAGCAATGTATAGAGCAAGAAACATACAAATGAAGTGAAAGGAAACAGACAGAGGTGAAAAAGCTATCCTTTCTTCATTTCTCCTCCCCCATCCTCTCTGTCTAACTCACTCTCTCCATACAGTGCATCTCCACAGCTTGAATGTTGCTCTGCACGCTGCTCCGCTTCCTCACTTCAAAAGAAGTCGAAGAGAAAAAAAAACCTTAAACTTGAGCAAAAAGCCATGTAGACTGTAATAAGTGGGTGTTAGCACAATGAGAGGCATAATAAATGAGGGTGAAAAATAGTGATGTAGTGTCGTGAGTAATTTCTGTGTTAATTTTTATACAAACTGTCCCCCCCCCCTTTTTTTTTGTGGAGCCAACGCACAAAGCACTACAGCACAAAAACAAGATGAAAGTGAATATTTCATAACCTTATTTCCTGTTTAGATAACTGTAACATTAAGGGTTTTAATAGAATGCACAACCTGGGTCAGGGCATTTTGTAGACTACTTACTAATTCTAATAGTAATAAATCTGAATTCTAATCAACTCCAATAATTCAGCAAAGACGTATTTTATCTTCTAAAGAAACACGGAACACTACACAACATATATGGGCAAGATCATCAGGAATTTTATAATCTGACCCATTTTTGTGACTTCAGACAACAAAGAATAAATTCCCTTCTTTCTTTTAAACAAAAAGTTAAGATGATGACAACGACAACGATGATTCATAAATGTATTGCAAATCTTAAATAGGCAGGCCCAAGAGTTCAGCCTAATTTTAATGACAACAAAAGAAATTTCAAGGTGAAACACAGAATGCAAATGATGCAAGAGCCTAATACCCCGTCGCTCATCTTTTTTCTTTCATCTTACTATTGTTCATTTCTTCTTCTTCTTTGTTTACACCCATTCATTACTGCCTCTTTCCCCTCCTTCACTCTCTCGGTCTTTGTCAAGCTTCGCTCTGTTGGTTTACCATGCCGTAGCGGTGCTGAAAGGCCCGTGAATTCTGGTTTGCCAAACAAAAATTCCCCGCAACACCTCCTCAAATCTCGATTATGATTCAGTTTTAACTGCATTTCAATACATTTGGAAAGTGAGTCAAACTGCCTGTTATGCGCTGCCTAATTAAATTCAACAAACAAGCCTCTAAAGCTCAAACACCCAATGTACAAACTGTATTTAAGATTCATTATATTTAAATGTTTGTTTTAAAAATTCTAAAAAAAAAAAAAATTAAAAAAAAAAAACGATGAACAAGGATAAAACCAGTAATACAACTCCTTTTCCAAGAAATTAGAAGCTCAAGCGTGAAAATAATGCAGACGACAGCTTTCATAGATCAACTTCAGTGTTTAATATCCACACCAAAGGAAATAAAAATAAAAATAATACACAACAGGCTACAGTCATCACCATCAATCCCACAGAATGCCTTTCCTCTAATGCTGCACATCACAGTGTGCGACTAAAACACCCAGTTTCCCCTCCATTATTTCATGCCAGCTTTCTCCCTCATTTCAGGTCCTGAGGACGGGCCATAGATGACAGGGTGTTGCTCCGAACCTGAGTCTTATTTACTGAGTTCATTAAAGCCACCCGAGGTTTGATTGGGGATGCCTCTAGGTCTTTCTTTCTTTCTTTTGATTTCTTGTAAGTTAAAAATAATGATTGACAAAATAAAATTTAAAAGTTGACCCCGAGCATCTTTTCTAAAGCTGACGGTTCGCAGACTCACCCCCAGGCCCTTTTACCGTAGGGACGGAAGCTGTTATTGTGGAGTGCAAATGTGATTCAAAACAATCATCCTACCAGTCAACACATAGAAGATAAACACTCCAAAATGTGGGGCTGCTGCAGGGGACTACATACAACCTCCATAGATACATACAGCATTCATTTACAGATAAACTAGAACTTTAGTCGGTCATTCATAACACTTATAACTGCATTAATTAAGCCCTTACAAACAACTGTAATAGACAAAAATGGGCTTACGAGGTTATCTTGTCTGCGTAATCTTCATTTTAAAGCATTTTCGGTGTCAAGCTGGTTACGGAATGCTGTATGTAACCTACAAAAGGAGGTTATGTACTGTAGCTCAAACTCCCTCGCATGCTCACTGTGCTGTTATGGTTCCCTTTGCCTCAAAAGCCACACCATATACTGTGCTATAGCAGATAAAGATATGTTTATATTATATTCCCCTTGTTATATTATTTACCATTATTGATATCTGTTTATACAAATCAAAACAGTCTTCACTAGAGTATTTAAAACAGTCCCTTCAGGTAATTTTCAATGTTCTCAGTCAACAAGCTGTACATGGAGCAAGGGAGGTGTGAACAAAATAAAACGGAAAAAAAAGGAAATAAAAGAGAAAGGTTAAGAAAAAGTGAGGCAGAAGGGACAAAAAAAAAAAAAAAGTCTTTTCAGCAGGCAAGGAGATAGATTGTGGGGGGCAGGGGGAGCGACAGAGCAGGTGCACTGTTGCATTAAATACAGTATGGACTCCTCTCATAACAAGGTACAGGCAATATGATTCAGGGGTCAAATAATTCACCCAAATAAAAGTGACTGAAAATGTGGTGTTAAACATGTAGACAGACAATTTGTAAACTAATTTTGTGTCTTCAGAGAACGGTAGTGGTGTTATTTTCTTGTGTGTGTGTGTGTGTGTGTGTGGGGTGGGGTGGGGTGGGGGGGGGGGGGGGGGGGGGGGGTTATACATATATATATTTAAAAAAAAAAAAGTGGCTATGCAAACCAGAAAGCGGCTCGGTGATGACTTATTCTTATGATTAAGTAGTGTGACGCTTCTCATTACTAGTTAAATAAAATGATGCGATTCTGAATGATAGACCATAGCCTTATGAGGCCAAACAGCAACACAATTCCATTAAATTAAATTAAAACATAATGGCAAATTCAATCAAACACAATCAACAATTTGAAATCTCAGATCTGGAAACATGCTAGAACAGTCAGGAACTGAACCAAGTCCAAAGTTGACTGATGTCCATTTTGGTCTCTGACAGGTTTTTGGAGCAAGTCTTTCACTGAGGTGTCAGAGGGGGAAAAATACATGGTAACCCAGATGTCAAACATTTTGTGCAAGCCTCAAACAGGAAGAGAAAATTTGGGGATATGCAAACCACAAATCTCAATGTCAGTTGGAGGCAAAAGAGGAAAGAAGAAAGAGACAGAACAGAGATGAGGGATTAAGAGACACACAGAGAGAGAGAGAGAGAGAGAGAGAGAGACACTGTGGTTCAGGAGTACGGCTGTGGTACACCAAACCCTGGCCTATAAAGCGGCCTACCTGTAGGTGACTGAGAAGGGGGCATATGGGAGCCCACGGGGTAACTATAACCTCCATAAGGGTATGGGCTGGGGTAGGGTGCATTACTAGGGCCAAACTGCCCAAAAGGAGGACCTTGGGGAGCTGGAAAGGCAGGTTGGGTGGGGTATGGGCATGTGGATGGGGCAAAGGCAAGCTGGGCACTGGGGTAGCCTGAGGATGGAGTAAAAGCCACAGCCTGGCTTGAGTAGGGCTGAAAAGCACCAGAGGGGTTGGAGGGGGCAGCTGTAGAGGCTGAACAGGGCTGGCTAGGAGGAGAAACAGGGTATGAAGGGTACTGCAGGGCACAGTTGGGTGGGTTGGAGCTCACGCTGGGTTTCTGCTGTTGCTGTTGCTGGGGTTGTTGCCACGGGGACACTGAGATGGCCTCTGAATTGGAGCACGGCTCTGATGTCATGCCCGACTCCCCGGCTCCTTGGTTCTTCTGGCGCAGAATCTCTTGCAGTTTCTCAATGCACACACGTCTTCTGTGAGCGAGGCAGCGAAGAGAGTGGAAGCGCTCAAGGAAGGAGTCTAGCAACAAGGAACCCTCTAGAAACTCATCAGCTAGAACCTGCGAGAGAGCAACAGTGATATTGAGACAACACTTGGTGTGTGAAAGCAAGCGAATTAATGAAAGACAATGAGAATTCTGACATCTAAACGTGGAACGAAGTGACAATTGTTTGTACAGGTAAAGACATTTTAATATAATTAGCACATCCTTGAATAGCCCCTTACCTCTGACTCTGCCTCTGTGTTGGCGCCCTCTGCCTGTAGACGAGATAACAACCCCTCAGGAGACACCTGTCCCATAATCCCATCTAGAGAAAGAAAAGTCGTGTTAGATGGAGAAAGAGAACAGCGAGGCTGCGAGAGAGTGAATGAACCCCTACTTTAACAGGGAACTGAGAGCGTTTTAATTGCAATTAACCTTGCATACAGCAAACTGCTTCTTTACATCTCCTCAAAAGGGGCTTTTGTCGCTATGTGATATAGATCAGCTAGACCACAGTAACAAAATCAATACAGCAAATAGAGCAGCCGTTCTCAAATCCCAGTCCCAAGACCCTATAAATGGAAGATTCTTGTGTTTTACTCTGCACCATCACATACTAACACCCAGCAGATAACTACTGAGCCATTTACTAACAGATTCATGTTGAGTGCAAAAATGCCAGCACAATCCCAATAGACTTTGACTGAGAATCCCTAAAAATGAACCTGAGGTATTGGTATAAAACACACAGCTGTAGAACAACAAATGATTCTGACTTTAAAGGGGAACTGAAGTCATTTTTAAACTTGCTTTATTTCTTAATTAACGTGTTATTCAATTACGTTTTCGGTTTTAGTAACCTTATATATCGTGACTCGTATTGGCAACTAATTGCAATTAAATATTAGACTTATCGGTCTACTCAGTTTTGAGCCATGTTGAATTTAGTTTGTTTGGTCCATGGCAGGCATCACTTATCTGCGCGATCTTCACGAGACTTGTGCGAGACTTTGAAACGTCAAGTGTCAGCCAGGTGTCAGTGCCACCATTTTGAAAACTGTTTTCTAAACGAAACATTGCACAAAAACGAGTTTAAAATGACGACTCCTGCCTACTTTTTTCAAACTTTCCTGATTGCTATCAAAACAACTTCCGGCTTGATTACATCAGCATTCGAAAGAGGGCGCACATGTCTTTTGACAAAGTTGGCAGATGTTGGTCACTTTGGCTACGTTCACACTGCAGGCTGAAGTGACTCAAATCCGATCTTTTCGTCCATATGTGACCTGTATCCGATCTTTTATTGACAATATGAACGACACAGATCTGATTTTTTCAAATCCGACCCAGGCCGTTTGGATATGTGGTCCTAATTCTGATTCCTATCCGCTCTTTTCATATGCGACTTCAGTCTGAACCGCCAGGTCGCATTCATCCGACTTACACGTCATCAACAAGCCACAAACGTCACTATTCTGCGCTGAAGTAGGCGGCGGGTCTCTCAAAAAAAGTTACAACAACATGGCGCATGACATCAATGCGAGGGACGTTTCGGGCTCTGAAGGTTCTGAATCTTCTCAGACTTCAGTCTGAACCGCCAGGTCGCATTCATCCGACTTACACGTCATCAACAAGCCACAAACGTCACTATTCTGCGCTGAAGTAGGCGGCGGGTCTCTCAAAAAAAGTTACAACAACATGGTGCATGACATCAATGCGAGGGACGTTTCGGGCTCTGAAGGTTCTGAATCTTCTCAATGGAAGGACACAGAGGTTAGGGAGCTGATTTCCATTTGGGGGGATGCAGCTATTCAAGCTAGATTGGATGGGTCATACCGCAACCGGGCGGTTTTACTTCCGTAAACACTGGCCATGCTCACTGCGTGTGACGTCGTCGTATCCTGCAATGCGCATGCGGAACACTTTTAGGTTGCTTTTCGTTCATACTGAGGATCACATACAAGTCGCATATATTTGTTAATGTGAACGACCTCACAAAAAAATCGGATTTCACAAAAAAATCGGAATTGAGCATTAAGCCTTGCAGTGTGAACGTAGCGTTTGATTTCTGCTGTACGTTTTACTTCCGTCCTACGATGTCTCGCACAGGTCTCAACGAATCTCGTTTACGACCATTGCTTTGACATATGGACTGATATTACATAGCATATTTCAAAGACTCATAACTTGCTATAGCAGTGACAAAATAGCCATCAAAAATGCATTCCTATATTTAATAAAATGAGATAAATAGAATTTTGATTAAAAAAAATTTGCCTTCAGTTCTCCTTTAATAGCACAACAAGTGATGGCACTAATGTATGTATCTGAGTTTAGCTTTATTTCACAATGACAAAGCAGTTTAACAAAAATTACATCAATATTTACACATCTATTTAAGAAAACAATATAAATCAAAACAAGTATATATTTAGGATAAATTGTCCCAAAAAATTGAGGGCATGGTGAGGAGCAAAAGAGATGGTAGGGTTAGAATTTGGTGTAAGCATTATGAATCACTGGAACTTGTGTCACTGTTGACACTGCCTTGTGTCAACAGTTTGGGCTGGTGGTGGAAGTCTAATGGTGTGGACATTTTTTGTTTCTTGGCACCCACTGGGTCCCTTAATTCCACTCAAACATCATTTGAAGGTCACAGTCCGAGTGTGTTGTTGCTGACCAAGTGCTCCCATTGGTCTACAATTTAACAATCTTATAACGGCTACTTCCAGCATGAAAATGTGCACATAACGTCACAAAAGGCAAGTTGTCTCAAACTAATTCCATGAACATGACAATGAGTTCAGTGTGCTTCAACAGTTGCCCCAGTCACTAATCCAAAAGATCACCTTTGGGATGTAGGAGAGGTGGAAATTCATGAAGTCATAGCTGACAAATCTGCACCAAAATGTCAACTCTCTCTCAAAGAAATATTCCATGCCACAAAGAACTGAGACTCTTCTGAAATTAAAGTGGGGATGGTCCACTATTAGTGCAGTGTTCCTAATAAAGTGGCCAGAGTGTATAGTAGTAATAAGCATATTAGCATTCACAATGAAAACGTTTAATATGCAGAACTAATATAAAAAAAAACACTTCTTGATGGGGGGGGGGGGGGGGGGGGGCACATTCTGGTATGCAGTACTGCCGAGTACTTAATGTTCCACTCGACACGGATGTGGGGGGAAAAGAAAATCATGAGCATATAAGGAGCGTGTGTTCTCAATCAAGTCACTACAGGAATGGAATAAATGAAAAAATTAAGCCTGTCCACATTCTAACATGACTCCCTCAACAAGGTGACGCAAGTAAGAATACAAGAGGATAAAAATAAGGTCTGCATGACTTATGAGAACAAACAGGACAGTCTTGCTGAGCAACATATTGCTGGACTGGTGGGAAATTAACGCTTTACAAACACATGACAAGTGTGGATGATAAGGAAATCACCCGTGCTACAAAGTTTCTGATTAGTTACGTCACTAGCCAAGCTGCAGTTATTGTAAAATATTATTTATAAAGAAAAGTAGTATTTTCGCCCAATTAATAAACAATAACAGTAATTTTGTCGGCGGTTAACAATGTACTGTTTTTCAAGACAACTGATTTTCATAACAGCATGCTTAAATTTCAGATCCGAATAGGATTCCCTTGAATTACATTCCCAGTATAACACCTCTAGGAGAAACCTCATAACACCATCACATGCCAACGCCACCTAATTTTAGTCCAAGTGCTAGCAGCGGAGGTGCACAGTAATTTCTTTTCATCTTACTGAGAAGAGTTTTAATAATAGAAGCTGTTGCTTTATCTCTTTGCACACATGACCTTTCAAGTTTTAAAACCAGTTCTCCTATCTTTACTGTTGGTTCCTATTAAGTAGTCCATCTTATTCTTACATTTCCACAAGAAGGAGTAACAGTTTAATTAGTATGCAAACTGGAGGTCTGGGCTGCAGACTACCAAATATATACATACACAGCACATCAAACCTACTTGGACAATTTGCTGTGCGACAAACATTACGTTCATTAAGACTTACTTTGATTATACCTTCCTTAAAGATAATTTATCTCATGGTGTTGTTTGAAAACGTACAGTTCCTATTTATTCATCTTTAGTAACTGCTTTTATAAGCTTAGAAGTGGATACACAGCTTATACCAAGAACACTGCGTGTGAGACAGGAATACACCCTGGATGGGATGTCAGTTAAATCACAGGGCATTATGCACACGTGTGTATACACACACACACACACACACACACACCTAGGGGAACATTAGAGTTGTTGATTCATGTTTTGGGGAGGTAAGCAGACTCTGGAGAGCCTGGAGTTAACCCATGCAAACACAGAGAGAGCATGTGAAACGTTGCACTGTGAGAAACCGGAGTTCAAAATTGAACTGGGAACCTGGAGCTGTGAAACAGCATCATTAATATAAATACGCTTATGTAGCAGTCTGTATCTGTGCATGTGCTGTGTCAAATCCTTGACATTTTCAAACACTGCTGGTAATCTGTAACATTTTCTTCTTTGATGTTGCATCCCTTAACCAACACGTCTTCAGCCAACCCTGGATGCACAATGAATGAAACAAACTTTTCTCTCCGTGTCCGAAATCGCTCACTACTCCCTATATAGCGAATTATTATATAGAGGACTATATAGTGGGCTAATTGGTAAAATGAAAAAACGCTTTCGGACACTAGTCTGTCGCGCTGGTATTTACATCATTACTGTTGCACAATTAAAACGTGCCAGATCAGTCGGCTGGTGGGTTTTCAAAATAATAAAATACATGCATGTGTTTTTGTGATAAAAATCCATATTATACTGAGCGCATTTCCCACATTAATAAAATACAAAGTACCTGCATCTTTCAGTTTTTTTTTTTTAAATCAAGGCTGAATACTTTCTTCTTTGCCACTGCCTTTTATTAAATCAAATGAGACTTTTAATTTGATTTCTTTCAGCGCGACCGCAATGCATGATGGGATATATTGCTTTGGTTAGTGACCATCAGTTGGACACTACTTTTAGTGATGCATTGTAGGATACTTTGAGTGCACTATATAGGGTATAAATAATCCTTACTAAGGTTTCGGACAGCACTACAAAATGGCGTTGTCACTATATAGTGCCCTATATAGTGAGTAGAGAGTGATTTCGGACACAGGGTTTGACACGTTCCCATTCATTACTGCTTCTCTTTCTGTAATCTCTCATCTACACTTTACGTTTTCAGTATATCCAGTGTTTACCTCGAAGAGCACAGTGCTGTTTGTATCGCTCCCTCACTTCCTCCAATTCATTATATTTCAGCACCAGCCGTTCTCTCTCTCTCTCCAGCTGCGGTTTCATATCGAGGTTCTGTTCAGCCAGGCTGCGATTGGAAGCCAGAGCCATTTCCCTTTCCAGCTGAATGTTCTGGATCTGTGAAGAGAGAAAAAGCCAAACATAACTGTCCATTCTTTGGATAGAGAACATATTTCCTAATGAAGCAAATTTCCCACATATTGGGGGGGGGGGGGGGGGGGGGGGGGGGGCATTTCATGTAAATCCATGTCAAATTATATATTATCTTAATGCTTTGTGTAAGGACACCATAGTCTACTGATGTATTATGGCATACAGTGTTTGTTTTGTTATCTCTGTGTTTCAATTTGTGCATCCTGTGAAAGTGACACTGGTGCCATGATCTAACTAGATGTGCCCAAGCCTGCAAAGTGATCTAATCTCCCACTGGCTGATCCACATCAAGAGACAGCAATTACACGAATGCACAAAGCAACAGTTAAGGCAGTTAATTGTTAATTAGTGAAGAATACATCTGGAAACCTACGCAGCCATACAAAAGCTTGGTTAGCCTTTTTTCATGTTCAGCCATAGAACACTTCGACACACGCTGCCAAGCTCCTGAAAACTAGCTACCATTCTGATAACTGGCATGGCAATCCACAATGTACGAGGATGTGTCATTTCCTTTTGGTCTGTTTTTAACTTGGTTTTGGAAAGAATATTTGATTTTTATTTCTTTTATTTTGCTGCTAGTTCACCTTCAAGCTTTTTTCTCTTGTGCTGAAGCTGTGTATCTGTGCTTGTTTAAGATAATTAGAAGCAAAACATTATAACAGATTCCTCTCACTCAGCATTTTTCTTGTTTTCTTGCACTATGACCTCACTTGGAAAGCCTAGGTGCACTGTATGGATCCTAGTGGTTGCAACAACAATAAAATAAATTCCATCATCTGTACTGCGTATCCGTCAGGGTCACTGGAGCCAATCCCAGCTGACTTTGGGTGAGAGACAGGGCACACCCTGGATACATCGTTAATCTATTGCAGGGCTAACACAGAGACGAGCGAACATTCACATTCACACCCAAGGGCAATTTAGGCTACGTTTACATTACGTCAAATCAGCGGATCATCAGATTAACGTTCTTAAAACGATTCGCGTTTACACTAAAACCGTTAGCCGTGCACACAGCAACGCCAATACGCGGATACGCTAATCACATGACTTTAGACGGCGCGTAACATGATCCCAGTGCATTTCAGACGGCGCGTAACATGATCCCAGTGCATTTAGGGCATGCGCAAGGCTCACCACTTGCAAGTAGAAGGATGGCAAGCCGCGCAAGGCTCACCACTTGCAAGTAGAAGGATGGCAAGCCGCGCAAGGCTCACCACTTGCAAGTAGAAGGATGGCAAGCCTAATACACGGATACGCTCGGCTCCGCAGGCATCCTGCGCTCCAAATCACTCCGCCCTGAACAGCGAGTGCCCTCTGGAGGGTGCGCACTCCGGCCCTGCGCAGCTCACACAGCGCGCGAGTGAAGTGAACAAGCCACGATTCGGGACTGAGCCGCTGTGTGTGTGATCCCAGCGCATATCACTTACTACTTGCAAGTGGAAGGATGGCAAGCCTAAAGACAATCATAACTACACAATGGGCAGTATTTGCATCAGTATTTGCAGTATTTTCATACTCTTTAATGAAAGGTGATACAAGGCGGAAGTCCACGCCGTTTTTCAGCAGTCGCGTCACATGACCAACGCCAGCGAATCAGGAAGGTGGATGTCACAGTGACGTTGTCCAATGACGATGCCAGCTAGAGCTCAGCACAGCGTATTCGCGTATTCTGAATGTTTACACAGCACCGGAGCTGACACGATCTGGATTGAATACGTGGACGCTGGCGGATTCCCGTTTCCCGGCGTTTCCAGGGGGTTTAATGTAAACGGACAGTGCATCCGCGAAGAAAACGAGACAGATACGGTCTAATGTAAACGTAGCCTTAGAGTAGCCATTTGACCTAATCCACATGTCTTTGGACTGTGGGAAGAAACCCACAGTCACAGGGAGAACATGGTAACCCTCAGGTACATTTTTTGATGGAAATTTACACCAACAGAAGTAGGTAGATTCATGAATGCACCGCCAACAGACAGCTCTTGAAGGGAAGTGTTGACTGAATATACAATTTTTGTGATTTACTTGTAGCCTTACTACACTCAAATTCACTGTGTGTGTTCCTGACAAATGATTGCACAGATACTCATGGGTACCACAGTTTTTATTTTAAGTAACACTGTTCCTTCTTTACCACCCCATTAAAGGATCAGTATTGAGTAAATTTTGTGAGCAAGCATGTTGAAGGGTCACTGTTTCAATACACTATCACCACTGGCCCTGGAAAATTGCTGTCCTCATCCAAAGCAATGTGTTTCACTGCACATCACAAATGCCATCAAACCAAAAACCAAACTAGAGGCTAGAAAGGGCCGACACACCACCACAACACAATCAAAAAATACTTACACATTATGAAACCTGAAACCTATAGAATCTCACCTCATCTGACTCCAGTGCCATTGACGCAACCCGTTCCGAGTTATCCAGCAAATCCTGTAACTCGGATTGTCCGAGATCCTGAAGCTTCTCCATTGATTTGCCAGTACAGCTGTCAATCAGAATTGCAGACAAAAAGACAAAGACATTCATATAACTACTTCTACAGTTTTTCAAGCTTGTCTTGTCAAGATCATTGCTGCTTTTAGTTTTGGGAATAGTAATGTTCAATTTTGGCTTCCTAAATCTAGCTATTAGAAACCAGTGTTTTGCACTTAGCCAGTGGAAAAAAATTTCCACCAGCTCAGCATGCATCAGCAGTTAATCAACAAGTTTTTAGGCATGTTACAGACATCACTTCCCTTCTCTAAAATGTGCTAATTAATAAATGTGAACGTGAAACAAGTGTCTTTGAGCAAGGAACCAAATAAACTGAGCTGGGTTCTGGTCCCTTCAGGACTGGAATTGGGGATCCCTTCAATACAGGGTCAAGTCTTTGCTAGACAATAATTACAAAACCTTTTATGCTGGAATTGACGAAACAAATATAAAATTATTTACCTGAGCTCTGGCCAAGCAATTGAATAATAAATATAAAGCAAAAAGGTGCTTGTTTTAAAGATCACATTTCCTTGGTATCAATGTTACAAATATTACTCCTCATAATAACAGATTGAACAATATGTTCCTGAAGGAGATCTGTCCATCTCATCTCATCATCTCTAGCCGCTTTATCCTGTTCTACAGGGTTGCAGGCAAGCTGGAGCCTATCCCAGCTGACTACGGGCGAAAGGCGGGGTACACCCTGGACAAGTCCCCAGGTCATCACAGGGCTGACACATAGACACAGACAACCATTCACACTCACATTCACACCTACGGTCAATTTAGAGTCACCAGTTAACCTAACCTGCATGTCTTTGGACTGTGGGGGAAACCGGAGCACCCGGAGGAAACCCACGCGGACACGAGGAGAACATGCAAACTCCGAGATCTGTCCAAACTTTTTTTTTTCAACTGGATGGAGAGACTTTGATTAATCAGTCCAGTCACTGAAAGTGCATTCATTCAATATTATGGACACACACGTATTGCACTAGTCCTTTGTTTGTGTTCTTGCTGATATTAAGAGGCTGCCTTTGTCTCTCTCTCTCACACACACACACACACGTGCAGTGAAATTCTTTTTTCACATATCCAAGCTTGTTAGGAAGCTGGGGTCAGAGCTGATACAGCTATGAAACAGCACGCCTGGAGCAGACAGACAGAGTTAAGGGCCTTGCTCAAGGGCCCGAACAGTCACAGCTTGGCGGTGCTGGTAAGCCAGAGCCTTAACCATTGAGCCACCACTGCCTATAAAACAGCTTTGTTCCCTGACTGGGAATCAAATCCAGGGCATGGCAGTGAAAACACCAGATTCGAACCACTAGACCACCAGGGATAGATAATTACTGTCTTTCAAAATAGCTCATGTTACTGTCAGTTCTTTTTACATAGGCATGGACAATCCTCTCCTACACTGCACTTTTCCCTCCAGATTTATTTACAGACCTATTAAATTTACTGCATGCCTTATATATGCTGCTACAATTATTTTTGTCATACTGACACTGTCATTCATATTTATGTCCCCATCACTTTAATGTCATTTCCTCACGAAATATTAATAAAGCTAAAGCTGCTTGTTGTTGTTGTTGTTGTTGTCATTTAACCCCTGGCTTTCAGGCACCGATAAATCATCTATAAGCACAACAATACATGTATCTAATGTTGTCTGATTAGAGATAGCGTATTGTATGAATAATATGTGAAAAACAAATACTTACAAGGTGCTAGCAAATCAAATTCCTTGGGTTAGAGAGCACATCGACAAACATCCGACTTGAATCGGAAGCCAGTGACGTAAAATGAACACGGAAGCGCTGCCCTTGGTTGTAAATAAAACTAATAAACATACGTCTCTGTTGATGTTTGACGCGGATTTAATCTTCAAATCGCCCAATAACGTGCAGCAAAGCCGGTTCTATCCGCTAATGTATTCCTCTGTCTGTATGACACTTTGCTCTATTTATCGAGGAGAGCCTTTTTAGTCAGCTAGTCAGCTAGCAGCCAAGAGCACATACAGAAGGAAAAAAGCCGTCAAATGAAAGACGACTGCAAAAAGTAGACGAAAGATCTTTTCTAGTAAAACGCCGCAAACGTCGAAGCGACGACAACATCCAGGAAACGCTGCGTTTAATAGGAAATATTCACTCTCTTATGCGAAAGTTTCACTTCTTGCTGACAGATACCGCCGCCATATTTTGGAATAATCCACTCTCAATTTCTCTCAAGGGGGGGTGGTGGTGGTGGGAATACTACATGACACAGGAATGGACTTAAAACAAATGAAAACATTGCTTAAATAGATGCTATGATTTAATTACCATGTTTAGTAGTTGAACATATAATATGATATATTTCACAAGATGAAATTGAATTTGTAACTTACCGCTGTTCGCGAGTGGTATCGTCTGTTGTTCAGCTGACTCATGGGAAACCCCAAAGTGACAGGAATGTTCCATTCACTGTGGAGCAGCAGGGAGGAGCCGCACAGTGACTTACTTCCATTACTAATGTTTTTATACATACACATCTAACCTTCAGTAAACTCTTTATACTGCTGCTTATGATGGGAAATGTAGACTGAGTATAACTGTAAAAAAAAAAAAAAAAGTACGTCTACATAAAAAAACAGTAGATGGAAGATTTTTTTGTGAAGAAAAAAAATTAATAAACTAAATATCACTATCAGTCTTTGCCACCTCATTGCTGATATTCTGTGTTTGACGTTTTTTTTCCCCAAAAAGTTACATTTATTTCTGCGAATTAGGCCTTGTCTAATGGTGTAGTAGTTAGCGCTGTCACCTCACAGTTGCCCCTTTTCCACCAAATCAGTTCCAGGGCTGCATACATGTCAACCTTTAGTTACCCATGCCCTTACAAAATCTGTACTTTTCCCTTACATTCACCCATGAGCGGGGCGGCACAGTGGTGTAGTGGTTAGCGCTGTCGCCTCACAGCAAGAAGGTCTGGGTTCGAACCCCATGGCTGGCGAGGGCCTTTCTGTCTGGAGTTTGCATGTTCTCCCCGTGTCCGCGTGGGTTTCCTCTGGGTGCTCCGGTTTCCCCCACAGTCCAAAGACCTGCAGGTTAGGTTAACTCTAAATTGACCGTAGGTGTGAATGGTTGTCTGTGTCTATGTGTCAGCCCTGTGATGACCTGGTGACTTGTCCAGGGTGTACCCCGCCTTTCGCCCGAAGTCAGCTGGGATAGGCTCCAGCTTGCCTGTGACCCTGTAGAAGGATAAAGCGGCTAGAGATAATGAGATGAGACACCCATGAGCCCTTATACATGAGAAAAAGTTCCAATATATAATCTAAAGCACCGATTGTTTTATTCCACATTATACACTCCTATTGTAATAGGCATATTTATCACACTGCATAATCTAAAGCACCGATTGTTTTATTCCACATTATACACTCCTATTGTAATAGGCATATTTATCACACTGCATCAAGTTAAAGGGATCAAATAAGCATGTACTGAATAAAAATAAATTTTAGATCCCAGAGGAAACAACTGAATTAAAAAGGACTACATGTACAGTCAAGTAAACAATTATCTACTGAAGAGAATGACTGAAGGGGCGGCACGGTGGTGTAGTGGTTAGCGCTGTCGCCTCACAGCAAGAAGGTCCTGGGTTCGAGCCCCGGGGCCGGCGAGGGCCTTTCTGTGTGGAGTTTGCATGTTCTCCCCGTGTCCGCGTGGGTTTCCTCCGGGTGCTCCGGTTTCCCCCACAGTCCAAAGACATGCAGGTTAGGTTAACTGGTGACTCTAAATTGACCGTAGGTGTGAATGTGAGTGTGAATGGTTGTCTGTGTCTATGTGTCAGCCCTGCGATGACCTGGAGACTTGTCCAGGGTGTACCCCGCCTTTCGCCCATAGTCAGCTGGGATAGGCTCCAGCTTGCCTGCGACCCTGTAGAAGGATAAAGCGGCTAGAGATGATGAGATGAGAGAATGACTGAACTATAAAATTTATTTAATATACATTGTATCAGTAATACCAGAATTATTGATGTAAATTTTGCAAATAAAATTTATTAATATTCAATAGTTCATAAAAATTACACAAAGTTCTATTTGACAAATGTTGACATCACCTACATTATTATATTCCACCAAAGAAAATTACTTGAAATATAACAGCAGTACTAAGTAAGTATGTTAATTAAAATAGTAGGTTACATGTAATAAATTATATATAATCATGTCAAACAGTAAATGAAAGTTAATAAAAAGTTCCATTTGAGAAAAAAAGTGTTGACACCACAAGCAGTGTTAGAGCCAACTAAAGATGACTGAACCACATCAAGTATATTATGTAAACAAGGATAAGTGAAAATATTAATAAATTATGAAGTTAAAATGAAAATCTTCCCAGTAATTTATAACAAGAATTTAAATCTTATTCCTTTTTGGAGTGTTCTTTGTTGTACAAATGTTGCAGATTTGGCAATAGCTATAATATCACTGCTTGGGTAGCAGTTGTAGCTCCTCATCACAGTTCATTTTAATTTGCAGATATGCAGTTAATGTGTCTACAGCCATATTTTTTCTGTACTCAGTATGAATTTTCTTAACCAATGAAAAAGCCCTCTCACTATCTGCATTGCTATGTGGGAGGCACAGCAAAGCAGTAAAAAGTTGTTTCAGCATTGGAAACCTGGCAACACCCAAAGCAGTTTTTACATCGAAGACCTTTCCCCAATATACATCTATTATTTTCCTGGTCAATAAAAGAAAATCAGAGCACGGCAAACACGTAGATGTTGTTAAATTGCTTCCATCCCCTACTACACATTTTAGAGGCAGGTTACCAACGGTCGTTACCACCGTTACTCTTCATTCAATACTTTTCCAGTTTACTGACGACTGATGGTAGTAACAAGTGTTGGTCATCTGTGTCTACATATATCAGCAATTAAAATGTTTAGGGAAGCAAAAACAGAAATCGCCGGGTAACTACAGTTGCCGTTGTATAAACAGTGACTCCCAGTATTGCCTCCCTAAATTATCATCATAATGGAGGAAGCTTTCCTACATGCAAAGAGTAAAAACTTTTTTTTTTTTTTAAATGCTTACCTGTGCAGTCTTTGAATCAGGAAACATTTTTTTTCGCGATTTGCGAAAAATGGTCTGCCACAGTCAGGGGGATGTTGTGTTGCACAATAAATTGGCAGAACTTAACTTCTGCAGCCGTCACAGAAGTCTGGGCTGTCCGAGTCGATGTACTTAAATGACCGAGAAAACCACGTGCAACTGTAAAACCACATAAATCGAAAATAGTTCCGTTTCATTGGGCATGCGTGTTTGAAAAAATAAATGGTGGATGCTAAGGAAATTTTCTCGGAGTAACGGAAAAAAAATCTCTGATACAAAACATAATTTTCCCGTATGAAAATCAGTGTACGCCGTATTAGCCAAAAAAAAAAAATTCCCGTACAAAATATGGGGAAACTGTATAACTTGACATGTATGGGGCTGGTTTGGGGCCAGTGCTTAGTTTGGAACCGGGTTTTCTGTTTTCACTGACAAAGAACTGGCTCTCGGGCCAGAAAAACCCGTTCCAGGGTAGCACCAGCTCTTTGCTGGGCCAGAAGAAAAGAACCGCTTACGTCAGCGGGGGGGGGCGGAGTTGTTAAGACCAACAATAGTAAGACCGCGAAAGGTCGCCATTTTTAAATAAGCGACGAGATATCATGGATGCAGTAAAGCAGCAGTCATCCATTATTGTTGTTGTTGCTGCTTCTTCTTCTCCGTGTTGTTGTTGCTTCGATGTTCACGCCAAGGTTTATGCAAACGCAGTGACGTAACTGATGTATACAGTGACGTAATGACGTGGCTTCCCTTAGCACCCCGAGCTATGGAAAAGCAAACTGGTTCTCAGCTGGCTCACAAGTTGAACGAGTTGTGAACCAGCACCAGCCAGCACTGGCCTCGAACCAGCCCTGGAACTGATTTGGTGGAAAAGGGGTATGTAAGAAGGTCCGGGTTCGAGCCCCGTGGCCGGCGAGGGCCTTTCTGTGTGGAGTTTGCATGTTGTCCGCGTGGGTTTCCTCCGGGTGCTCCGGTTTCCCCCACAGTCCAAAGACATGCAGGTTAGGTTAACTGGTGACTCTAAATTGACCGTAGGTGTGAATGTGAGTGTGAATTGTTGTCTGTGTCTATGTGTCAGCCCTGTGATGACCTGGCAACTTGTCCAGGGTGTACCCTGCCTTTCGCCCGTAGTCAGCTGGGATAGGCTCCAGCTTGCCTGCGACCCTGTAGAACAGGATAAAGTGGCTAGAGATGATGAGATGAGGCCTTGTCTAATTAAGCGTGTCAATTTTCTTATTTTATAAAGCCAAAAAAGTACTCTTTGGATGATGTTAGACACGGTGGTGTAGTGGTTAGCACTGTCACCTCACAGCAAGAAGGTTCTGGGTTCAAGCCCAGTGGCCGATGGGGGAGTTTGGAGTTTGCATGTTCTCCCCATGTCTGCATGGGTTTTCTCTGGGTGCTCTGGTTTTCCCTGCAGTCCAAAGACATGCAGGTTAGGTTAATTGGTGGCTCTAAATGGACCGTGAGTGTGAATGGTTGTTTGTCTCTGTGTCATAACCTGGCGACTTGTCCAGGGTGTACCCCGGCTCTCACCCATAGTCAGCTGGGATAGAATCCAGCTTGCCTGCGACCCTGTAGAACAGGATAAGCGGCTACAGATGAAGAAGAAGAAACCTTTAGATTAGATTAGATTAGATTAGATTAGATTAGATTAGATTAGATTAGATTAGATTAGATAAAACTTTACCCTTTGGGAGGGTTCCCTCAGGGAAATTAAGATTCCAGCAGCATCATTACAGATAAATAGAAAAAAGAAATTGAGAAAAACTTATAGATAAATTAAAATCTCATCTCATCTCATTATCTCTAGCCGCTTTATCCTTCTACAAGGTCGCAGGCAAGCTGGAGCCTATCCCAGCTGACTATGGGCGAAAGGCGGGGTACACCCTGGATAAGTCGCCAGGTCATCACAGGGCTGACACATAGACACAGACAACCATTCACACTCACACTCACACCTACGGTCAATTTAGAGTCACCAGTTAACCTAACCTGCATGTCTTTGGACTGTGGGGGAAACCGGAGCACCCGGAGGAAACCCACGCGGACACGGGGAGAACATGCAAACTCCGCACAGAAAGGCCCTCGCCGGCCACGGGGCTCGAACCCGGACCTTCTTGCTGTGAGGCGACAGCGCTAACCACTACACCACCGTGCCGCCTAAATTAAAATACATTAAGTATTTACATATACAAATATAAAGAGAATAAGATATGGGGAAGAGAGGAAGGGGGAGAAAGAGGAGGGGGAAAAAGGGAAAAGGGGGGCAGCAGGAGAGATATTGCATTTTATACTGCACATTATATTGCACATTATCCAGTATTGCTTATTGTTAGGCTAGGCTACTGCTCCTTCTCGTCCTCTGTCCTCCTGTTACCCCCCCCCAGAGAGGAGTTGTACAGTCTGATGGTGTGAGGGACAAAGGAGTTTTTGAGTCTGTTCGTCCTGCACTTGGGAAGGAGCATTCTGTCACTGAACAGGCTCCTCTGGTTGCTGATGATGGTGTGCAGAGGGTGACTGGCATTGTCCATGATGATCAATAGTTTGTCCATAGACCTCTTCTCTGCCACCATCACCATAGAGTCCAGCTTCATGCTGACCACAGAGCTGGCCTGCCTGATCAGTTTGTCCAGCCTGGATGTGTCCTTCTTGGATGTGCTACCCCCCCCCCCCCCCCCAGCACACCACGGTGTAAAACAGGACACTGGAGACCACAGACTGATAGAACATCCACAAGAGTTTCCTGCAGATGTTAAAGGACCGCAGCCTCCTAAGGAAGTATAGCCTGCTCTGTCCCTTCCTGTATAAGTGATTGGTGTTGCAAGTCCAGTCCAGCTTGCTGTCCAGCCACAGCCCGAGGTACTTGTAGGAATCCACAGCCTCCACCTCGACTCCCTCGATCAGAATTGGTTGTGACCTTGGTCTGGACCTCCCAAAGTCAATGACCAGCTCCTTGGTCTTCTAGGTGTTGAGCTGCAGATGGTTCCTGTTGCACCACACAGCAAAGTCCCTCACCAGGCTCCTATACTCCTCCTCTCTGTCGTCACTGGTACACCCAATGATGGCTGTGTCATTGGCAAACTTCTGAATGTGACACAGCTCCGAGTTGTAGCAGAAGTCCACGGTGTACAGGGTGAAGAGAAGAGGGGCCAGCACCGTGCCCTGGGGTGCTCCGGTGCTGCTAATCACAGTGTCAGATGTGATGTCCTTCAGCCTGACATACTGCGGCCTGTCAGTGAGGTAGCTGGAGATCCAGGTGGCCAGGCAGGGGTCCACTCGCATCCTGTTCAGTTTGTCCTGAAGCAAAAGGGGCTGGATGGTGTTGAAGGCACTCGAGAAGTCCAAGAAGAGGATCCTCACTGTGCCATTTCCCTTATCCAGATGCAAGTGGGCTCGGTGTAGCAGGTAGAGGATGGCGTCTTCCACACCAACACCTGCCTGGTACGCAAACTGCAGACAGTCCTGGGCATGTTGTTGTCACATGCACACTTCAAGCACAGTGAAACTCATCCTCTGCATTTAACCCATCTGAAGCAGTGAACATACGCACACACACCCAGAGCAGTGGGCAGCCACACCAGAGTGCCCGGGGAGCAGTTAGGGGTCGGATACCTTGCTCAAGGGCACCTCAGCCCAAGGCCGCCCCACGTCAACCTAACTGCATGTCTTTGGATTGTGGGGGAAACCCCAGCACACCCACACAGACATGGGGAGAACATGCAAACTCCACACAGAAAGGCCCTCGCCGGCCGCTGGAATCGAACCCAGAACCTTCTTGCTGTGAGGCGACCATACTAACTACTACACCACTGTGCTGCCCAGATGATGGATGGATTGATTTTCTTGTTTTAAAAATCTACTCTTTGAATGATGTTAGACATGGTGGTGTAGTGGTTAGCACTGTCACCTCACAGCAAGAAGGTTCTGGGTTGAGCCCAGTGGGCGATGGGGGCCTTTCCGTGTGGAGTTTGCATGTTCTCCCTGTGTCTGCGTGGGTTTTTTCTGGTGTGCTTTGGTTTTCCCTTGGGCTGAAATGCCATTGAGCAAGGCACTGAACCCCAACTGCTCCCTGGGTGCTGTAGCATAGCTGCCCACTGCTCTGGGTATGTGAGTGTGCTCATTGCTCACTTGTGTGTGTTCACTGCTTCAGGTGGGTTAAATGCAGAGGAGACATTTCACTGTGCTTAAGTCTGTATGTGTGATAAATAAAGGCTTATTTAAAATAAAATATTAATTTCCGTGTAAAGATGCTCTCAAGATAAAGACCTTTAAAAGGAAAATTTGTTGAAATAGTTCTTTATTGTTTAACTAAGAAAACCTGTTATAAAAATACTTCTTCTTATTATTATTACTGAAAGCTTGTTTTTCCATAGTTAAGGTCTTCCTAAACTGTAAGTCGTTCTTATGCGTGTCCATCAAGTCTTCACAAGCTTAGGCAGACAGCACCTTTCTGATGACGTTAGCTGATCCTAGAAGAGCAACCTTTTAGTAAGGTGATGATGTCTGGTGTTATTTCTATCTCTTCCAGGTAGTAATCTACCTTCTTTGGTATGGACCCTAAGGCTCTAGTTACCACCAGAACTATAGTTGTCTCTTTATTCCACAGTCTTGCTGTCTCTAGTCTCAGTTGGGAGTAACTGTTGATCTTCTCAACTTCTTTCTGTTCAATGTAATGGTCAGCAGGTACAGTCACATCGAAGATGAAGCATTTGTTTTCTCTTTTCTTTACTAGAGTAATGTCTGGTCTTGTGTGCTCTAGCACCCTATCAGTCTGGATGGTAAAGTCCCACAGCATTTTTAACCTCCTCGTTTTTGATGGCTTTCTCTGGGACATGTTAATACCATTTCTCAAATCCATATTTTTTGCTCAGACACCAATGTAAATGTTGGCATACTTTATCATGTCAGCACTTATAATCTTTCTGTGCAAGCATTGTGCATGAGCTTATCACATTGGTGATAGATTCAACTTGCTTACCACACAATCTACATTTGTCAGTCTCCCGGTTTATCCATCCATCTACACAGCAAAATCCCCAGTGTTGAATTAACACCCAGAGTGTTGATTTAACACCCTACTGTGTTTATATAGGTCCAATTGGACACAAATTAACTCTGAAAGTTTTAATTCAACACTGAGGAATTTGCTGTGTATTATCTGTAGCCGCTTATCCTATACAGGGTCACAGGCAAGCTGGAGTCTATCCCAGCTGACTATGGGTGAGAGGCAGGGTAAACCCTGTACAAATCACCAGGTCATCACAGGGCTGACACATAGAGACAAACAACCATTCACACTCACTTTAGAGCCACCGATTAGCCTAACCTGCATGTTAGGGGAAACCGGAACACCCAGAGGAAGCCCACGCAGACATGGGGAGAACATGCAAACTCCACACAGAAAGGGCCCCATCGGCCGCTGGGCTCGAACCCAGGACCTTCTCGCTGTGAGGCGACAGTGCTAACCACTACACCACTGTGCCACCTCTCCCGGTTTATTATTATTATTATTAGGGTTTTTTTTCTTCTTCAGTATAAAATCTTCTTCATAGAAAGGTTGGACATTAAGGATGGAGAAAAGGGCCTGTGCCAATTAGCAAGACAACAAGATCAAGCTGGGAAGGATGTGCAGCAGGTTAGGCTGATAAAGGATGCAAATGGAAGTGTGCTGACAAGTGAAGAGTGTATGTTGAGAAGATGGACGGAGTACTTTGAGAAGCTCATGAAAGAAGAAAATGAGAGAGGTTGGCCAAGGTGGAGATAGTGAATCAGGAAGTACAGCAGATTAGCAAGGAGGAAGTAAGGAGAGCTATGAAGAGAATGAAGTGTGGTAAGGCAGTCGGCACTCATAAAGCCTATATTAAATTACATTAATGGCATTTACAGATGTTCTTATCCAGAGCAATGTACAACATACCCAGAGCAGTCTTGGGAGCAGTTGCGGGTTCAGTGCCTTGCTCAAGAGTACTTCAGCCATTCCTGCTGGTCCAGGGAATTGAACTAGCGACCTTTTGGCCCCAAAGCTGCTTCTTTAACCATTGGCCATGGCTTCCCTAATTATATAATTATGGCATACAAATATGCGTAATGGTGGAAGTAATGACATACAAATATATGTGAAGTATGTCTAAAAATTGGCAGGTAACTTTCATATGTCGTCTCTGCTTAACTCTTTTTAACAGAGACCAAAAAATTAAATTTCTGTCTGTTTTGGGGTGCCCATATTCAACATTATTATTATTATTATTATTATTATTATTATTATTATTATTACTTAGTTATGGATGGCACGGTGGTGTTAGCACTGTCGACTCACAGAAAGAAGGTTCTGGGTTTGAGCCCAGCGGCCAGCAAGGGCCTTTCTGTGTGGAGTTTGCATGTTCTCCCCGTGTCTGCATGGATTTCCTCTGGGTGCTCCGGTTTCCCTCACAGTCCAAAGACATGCAGGATAGGTTAATTGGTGGCTCTAAATTGACCGTAGGTGTGAGTGTGAATGGTTGTGTGTCTCGTGTTAGCCCTGCGATGACTTGTCCAGGGTGTACCCCGCCTCTCGCCCATAGTCAGCTCGAATAGGCTCCAGCTTGCCTGCAACCCTGTAGGACAGGATAAGCGGCTATAGATAATGGATGGATGGATGGATTATTTAGTTATTTGATGTCACGCTCTACAGTAGTGGTTAATGCCTTAAATGAAAGTAAACACTCAAGACTTTAAGAATGCACAGTTTTTCATAAGTATTTCTTATTTTACTTAGCCTACTAGGTTTAAATTGTATGATTTTATTGTGGCAGTATACGGTGTTTTACTATCAAAAAAAGCTTCAGTTATGCTGTCTTTTATCTCTGAACTAATGTTTTTGTGGAGAGGTGTGAATTGGTTGACCAGCAGGAGGCTCACACCCCTTCCCTTTCCCATCACCCTGCTCACAAATACAAGCCCCTTTTACACTCCTCTTCAAGCCAGGAATCTTACACCTTTATTCCACATTATGTCTGTATAAAACATTTAAATACAGAACCGGGGGGTCTGTGCTGTTCCACCTCTGAGCCAGAACAAATGATAACAGATGCGGAATTGGTGTTTGTGTAAAAGGGACAGTTGGAATGGTGGAAAAGGGGTGTGATGTTTTTGACCTTGACATTCATTTTTGACATTCTTCTTTCCAAGACCAGAGAGAATTCGAACACCTCCGTCTATGCCATCTATGGTCCCTGTGCTTTTCTGCCTCAAATCACTTCCTACTTTTCTTTACTTTCTTCTCCAACATATTTTTGATCCCACAGCAACTTTGCTGTCATTGGAAGAGTGGTATAAATGTGCACAGCTAACAAAAGCACCTCAACACTCATTTGGTTTTGAAAGAAATGCCAGTATGCTCATGGTATTCGTATTTCCGATGCATAGCGAGTTATACGTCACCCTAGACACCGATGCTCTGTTGTGTTATACGTCACACCTCTGGTTGCAGAACGCCAGCATGCTGTATAAAAACACAAGCTGGCGAGGCTTCATGCCAGCTTTATTTGGTTCACTATAAACAACCGAAGCCGGAATAATGAGGAATCTTCTTTTCAGTAACATTGCAGAATATCTGTGCAAAAAGAGCTACAGAGTCACAATACCTCACACACAGAAATTTAACAGTGTCCTAACTAATATTATAACAGACTTGTAGTGATAAAATAATTCCTTTGTTTATACTGATTGAAAATGTCTGATATGTTGATTTCCGGGCAGCACGGTGGTGTAGTGGTTAGCGCTGTCGCCTCACAGCAAGAAGGTCCGGGTTTGAGCCATGTGGCCGGCGAGAGCCTTTCTGTGCGGAGTTTGCATGTTCTTCCCATGTCCGCGTGGGTTTCCTCCGGGTGCTCCGGTTTCCCCCACAGTCCAAAGACACGCAGGTTAGGTAAACTGGTGACTCTAAATTGACCGTAGGTGTGAATGTGAGTGTGAATGGTTGTTTGTGTCTATGTGTCAGCCCTGTGATGACCTGGCGACTTGTCCAGGGTGTACCCCGCCTTTCACCCGTAGTCAGCTGGGATAGGCTCCAGCTTGCCTGCGACCCTGTAGAACAGGATAAAGTGGCTAGAGATAATGAGATGAGATGAGATGTTGATTTCCATGTTGTTGTCAGAATGAAACGACAGTGTACTGACAGAAAGGGTTAACACAGAATGCAGATGCAGAATGTTTTTGCGCACACACAGCACCATGCTTACTTTTCAAAACTTAGTATTTATTTTTAAAAAATGAAATTAAAAAGTATACACTTTATATAAACAAAAAGTACAATTTCTGAGTTATACATCACATTTTACAGTTTCTCAGTTATACAAGTATACATATGTTATTATATTGGTGTATTATAGGCTTGTGGGTTTTATTGTTATTATTATTATTACTATTATTATTTTCAGTTTGTTTTCAAACCTTTCATCGCTGAAAATAAAAGGAAGCCTTGAAGAGTGAGCCCTCCCATGTCATAAATCAAAAGCAGTGCTGAGATTGCATTGAAATAATTCTGTAAGGAAACAAAAACAGGTCAAAGCTTTTGCAGATTTTAGAAACATTCCAATATTATACACTTAATGTAGTAAATTAATTAAGGGCTAATTGAAATAGCAGTTACTGGAGGATTATAGCCACTGAAACTCACAATGATGGAATCTTCTGGACAATTCAATTTTGAAAGCCCTTCTGATTTGCAGCCTTCAACAGACTTTATGTCATTGACTGCGTAGCTATAAACGACAACAGCACTCAAACCCACCAACAGCCCAAAGACACTGGAATACAGACAGTTTTTCACCTAGAAAAAAAGAGAAAAAAACACACAAACAATTACAATCAGTGTAGCATCAAAAAGACGAGTTATTTGCCGTTTGTACTTTTTAATATTGTTAGTTTTCTACTTTTAATTTGCAGTTAGCTACACCTTGATTTAAAGTCAGAAATTTTGGTAGAAGTTGCCTGAGGCTAGCTGCTTAAGGCATTGCTTAATAGCTTCTAACTATAATAGTGGAGCTCCCCACGTGCAAAGCGCTAGGAGTGAAGCTACATACTTAAAATCAAACAAAACCCAAAAAATAAACTCCTTTATACTAACAGATAGTATCCATACAAGGCAGATTTTATTTTAAAAGAAAATAAAATGTCCCTGGATGCTGCCATCTTACTCTCTCCAAGGTTCACATATCATGCTCCGAGTACAAATTACGCGAAAGAATCCAAGATTGTGATGTCACTTACATGACTCACTGAAGCTAAGACCTAGTGGATACATCACTTCTAAATTGTTGGAAACAACCCTAAAGATGCCAGAATGTCAAGTGTTTGGCTGTAAAAAAAAAACATAACTCCAATCATATTTTTATGTGACATGCTTTTGTTTGGTTTTATTCACTGAGAAAAGTGATCTTTTGAGATGTCAGGAATCACTTTGCTATGACAACAGCATTGTTTACTAGTATCTGTGTCAGTACTGCGTATACGGTATCTAGCTGAGTAAGATTTAAACTTCATAAAAGTGAAGTGTGTTGATTCACGTATTTTGTTGACAGCAAAAACAACATGATTACAGAAAATTTCTGATTAGATTTTTAGAATTAGAAGCCTTTATGTCATGGCTCTGTGTTACTCAGGGAAATGGTGTACTAGTGAATCGTTTACGTCACAAGCAGATATCCAGTTTCAGTGTAAATGACTGCATCCAGGTAAGCCTATTTTTAAGAATATCATAACTTTTAAAATGGATAAATTCTTGTTAGAAAATTTTATTTTTAATTTAAACATACGGTGGGGCACATCAGGGCGCTTGCCATGATCGGCAAAATGCATTTATTTTGGGGTTTTGTTTTCCTTTAAGAGTATATGATAATGCATCAACCTTATTATTAATGGATTTTGGAACCGTAGAACGTCCATATGAACAATGAACGTGTGCCACCACAGGGCATCCGATCACAAGTGCAAGGCAACATATCTTATAAACACTTGACCACCAGACAATGAAATTTGTATCTTCATTTACATAAGATAGATGGGCTTTTATTCCACACTTATTTTTAATTTGCATTTAAAAAAAAATAACGTGGGATTATTTACTAACACATTTTACACTCATCTGGAGCTCCGCTTTTAGGCAGTGCCTAAATATGCGCGCGCACACACATACACACACACACACACACACTCACAATCAACTAATTTTGATTTTAAACATAACACTTCAGGTGAAAAAAAATAATAATAAAAAACCACAACTTGCCAGCTTCCTGCTAGGAAATCTTTCACATGCCATTGCAAATGATCCTCCGGTCACATACTGCACAGAGATGACATTACAGAGTCATTATAGAAAGTTTATACATTTAATTGACTTGTGCTCTGTTATGTTTGTTTAATGTTTAAGGTAGATTAACAATTTTAAAATACGATTTATGATTAACAAACAAGAAATTAATTTCTTTGAGTGATTAATTTGCAGGCATTAAATATGGAACTATTTTACAAATAGTGTCAATGACCAGTATCTTAAAAAAAACAAAAAAACAAACAAAAAAAAAAAACATACAACTACTCCGACGAAAAGTGGGCACACATATAGTAGTTTTATGTTGATGCTCATGTAGTAAGTCGGAAGTCCCAGAAACACCTGGAACAGTCCAAGTAATATTGTCATAACCTATAAGAGACAAAGTACCATATTTCAATGGAGTGATTTGACACAGTTAAATATTAATGAAATGATAATCAGGAGTAGCAACAAGTTTACATCTCATAAATGCAGGAAAGTAACACCATCATCCTTGGGGCATTGGTATCAATTTGGTTTACTAACCACATTTCCAGAAAAGTTGGGATATTTGCAATAAGTAATAATGCAATAAAAACAAAAATCTGTGATTTATTAATTCACATGAACCTTTATTTAACTGACAAAAGTACAAAAGAAAAGATTTTCAATAGTTTTACTGAGCAACTTAATTGTATTTTGTAAATATAAACGAAAGTAGAATTTGATGCCTGTAACACGCTCAAAAAAGTGTGACAGAGGCATTATTACCATTGTATTACATCACCTTTCCTTTAATAACACTTTTTAATCGTATGGGAACTGAGGATACTAATTGTTGTAGTTTTGCAATTGGAATTTTTGTCCATTCTTGCTTGATACAAGACTTCAGCTGCTCAATAGTCCGTAGTCGCCATTGTCTGATTCTCCTCTTCATGATGCACCATACATTCTCAACAGGAGACAGATCTGGACTGGCAGCAGGCCAGTCAAGCACACATGCTCTGTGTCTACGAAGCCACACTGCTGCATCCACCGTGCAGAATGAGGCCTGGCATTGTCCTGCTCAAATAAGCATGGATTTCCCGGGAATATATGTTGCCTTGATGAATATGTCTCTCTAAAATCCCAGTATATGCCCCAGTATATCAATGGTACCTTCACACACATGCCGTGGGCACTGGTACCCCCCCATACCATCACAGATGCTGTCTTTGCACCTTTCTCTGATAACAAAGTGGATTGTCATGTTCACCTTTGGCACTGAGAACACGATGTCCCAAAAACAAGCTGAAATGTGGACTCATCTGACCACAGCACATGTTTCCACTGTTTTTCAGTCCATCCAAGATGAGTTTGGGCCCAGAAAAATAGGTGGCGTTTCTACATAGAATTGATGAATGGCTTCCTCCTTGCATAATACAGTTTCATGTTGCATTTCTGGATGCAGCGCCAGACTGTGTAAAGTGACAACAGTTTTCCGAAGTACTCCCAAGCCAACGCGGCTGTATTTGTCACATTAGCATGACAGTTTCTCAGACAGTGCTGGCTGAGAGCTCGAAGGTCACGCACATTCAACAGTAGTTACAGTAACAGTAATACCTTACCCTTTACGCACTGAGATGTCTTTTTGAATTTTCTAACAATTCTCTCACAAATTTTGGCACAAATGAGTGAGTCATGACCCATCCTTGCCTGCAAAGACTGAGTCTTTGGTGCTGCTCCTTTTACTGTATACCCAACTGGTTAACCTGCTTATTGTGGAATCTTGCAAAATGGTGTTACTTGAATATCCTATAAACTTTTCAGTCTTATTTTGCCTCTGTCCCACACTGTAAACAATTGCTGTAAAACTTACAGTATAGCATTGTATTATTTTACAGTAAGATACTGTGTGATGCTTATACAGTAAATAACTGTAGATGGCTACGTTTATACAGTACAGTGTACTGCTACCGTAACGCGCAAAGGTTTCTGGGAATTTTTTGGCGCTAAGCACAAAGCGAGTGGACGGATGCTGATGCAACCCACTCACCCACTGCCGTGAATCTGGTAAGGGAGCAGGAAGCAAGCTCTTTTGCAAGTTGCCTCTAAATATAATAAGCTTTACTGGATGTTGAACTCATACTGATTATTTGTTTTTATGACTGGTATTTTTCAATGTGTGCATAAGTCGGCAATATCTGTATCAATTCTACAAGTATATGGACACAATCTAACGTTGGTTTTTAGGCCTAAACATTAGCCTCAGGGCAGCATGGTGGTGTAGTGATTAGTGCTGTCACCTCACAGCAAGAAGGTCTGGGTTCGAGCCCCGTGGCTGGCGAGGGCCTTTCTGTGTGGAGTTTGCATGTTCTCCCCATGTCCACATGGGTTTCCTCCAGGTGCTCCAGCTTCCCCCAAAGACATGTAGGTTAGGTTAACTGGTGACTCTAAATTGACCATAGGTGTGAATGGTTGTCTGTGCCTACACTGTTAAAAATTTACTGTAAAATTTACAGTAACATCTTGCAGTAGTGTAAAAATTACAGTAACATACTGTTCCACAATTTACAGTAGGGTTTTTTGTTGCTGTAAATTTTACAGTAAAACACTGGCTACTCTGCTGCCAGTAATTTACTGTAAATTTTACAGTAAATTTTTAACAGTGCAACTTTTTTTTGAGTGTGTTACAGGCATCAAATTCTAACTTCATTTATATTTACAAAATACAATTAAGTTGGTCAGTGAAACTACTGAAAATCTTTTCTTTGTACTTTTGTCAGTTAAATAAAGGTTCACATGAATTAACAAATCACAGATTTTTGTTTTTATTGCATTTTGGAAAATATCACAACTTTTCTGGAAATGTGATTAGTACTTTAAAGTCACTGTTCACTAGTACAAACAGCAATAAGCAATAATTAATTAATTAATTAATTAATTAATTAATTAATTAATTAATTAATTAATAATTTAAAAACCCACAACAGATTTTGTGGGATGTCTCCTTTTTTGCAGATTGGAATAAAAAATAAAAGCTTAACCAACAGATCCTATGGTACAAAGCCTCTAAAGGGGCAAGGGTAAAAAAAATTGTTTTGAAAGTTTCTTGTGCAATGAGATGTGAAGCTTCAAGATCTGCATCTCATCCTGATGTTTTTTTCTGGCTATGAACGCAAATCACTCACCGCTACAACCTCAGGATCGTAAAACCTGAATGGACGATGCAATTTGCACGGGGGTACAATCTGTGACTCTGCCATCTTAAAAGAAAAGGAATATGAACATGAATATTTACATTAGAATAGAAGTACACTAGAACATTGAAATAATGCAGAATGCAGTCCAACTCTTTATCTTTATGTGCTTGTACAAAATATTTTATTGGTTCTGTCGGCAAATTCAATAGGGCAATAACAAATGTAAATTGGGCAAAAATAAATGTTACAAATTAGGCAACATGATAGAATTTGGTGAAAATGAACTCCAGTCAGTAGATGTTGTGACAATTATTGTGCCTCTACAATAATTTATTCAATAATACACTGTATACCTACCAGCAAATTATGTAAAAAATTATTTGTTTGTTTGTTTGTTTGTTTTAAACAGAGATTTACATGGCTGGATAATACACTTGTTCACTAGCACCACCTTCTGGACTGTGTTTCTCTTTATAAATTAAAAAAGATGGGCCAGAAAAAAAAATCCAACTTGAGCAGTATCATCAATCTCTCTCTCTCTCTCTCTCTCTCTGTGCGTGTGTGTTGAGTTCAAACTTAAAGAGAATTTTTATATTAGACAGATTAATCCTGAATTGAATAAACAAGTTCAACACCTTAATACTTTCCTCACCCAATGATTTATCTTAATTGGTTACTTGGTGTTGTAATTGGCTGACTGTCATGTGTTACACGACTAGTCATTCTTCATTAAACTGAAGATGGCATAAGAAATGCTGATATGTCTTTAAAAAGTTGTTTCGTGTTAATTTTATTACTATGACGATCATATGGAAACATTATTAGATGTCTTAACTCATAAATTTTATTGTTGGTTTTTTTCCAAAACAAACATTTATCTCAGTTCTGATTCTTGCAACACATTTTAAATAAAAAAGTTGGGATGGTAAATCATTTACCACTTTATAATGTTGCCATTCCTTCTCACAACACTTAAAATGTGTTTAGGGACTGAAGACACCAAGTGATGAAGCGTTTCAGGTGTTATTTATTTTGTCCCATTCTTCCTGCAAACAGGTCTTAATGTATGCAACACTACAGGGTTATCATTGTCATATTTTTGTTTCAAAATTCACCACACATTCTCTATTAGGGATAGAGGGGACAGGCACCCTCTTCTTCCACAGCCATACCTTTGTAATGTGTGCAGAATGTGGTTTTGCATTGTCTTGTTGAAATATCCCTGGAAAAGATGTCGTCTTGAAGGCAGCGTATGTTGCTCCAAAATCTCAATGTACTTTTCTGCATTAATGCTGCCATCACAGAAGTGTAAGTTACCTTTGCTAAGGGCACTGACACAACCCCATACCATGACATACACTGACTTTTGGACTTGTTCCTGGTAACAGTTTGGATGGTCCTTTTCGTCTTTTGTCCGGAACACATGGTGTCCATTTCTTACAAAAAAAAAACAACAACCTGGAATACTGATTCGTCTGACCACAATACATGTTTCCACTGTGTGATGGATCCCAGATGCCTCTGAGCCTAGAGAAATCAACAGCGCTTCTGGACACAGTTAACATAAGACTTCCTTTTTTGCACAGTAAAGTTTTAACTGGCATTTATGGATGTAACTCCGTATTGTAGTGTTTGACAAAGGTTTGCCAAAGTAATCCCGAGCTTATGTGGTTATATCAGCTATAGATGAATGGCGGTTCTTGATGCAGTGCCATCTGAGGGATTGGAGATCAGAGCTGTTCAGCTTGGGCTTGAGCCCTTGCCCTTTACCCATCAAAATTCGTCCAGATTTCTTGAATCATTTAATGATATTACACACTATTGAGGGTGAAATATCCAAATTCCTTCCTACTGTCTTTTAGGAACATTGTTTTTTAAACATTTCAATAATTTTCTCATGCATTTGTTAACAAACTGGTGATCCTCATCCCATCTTTGCTCCTCAAAGGCTAGACCTTTCCTAGATACTGATTTTGTACCAAATCATGATTACAATGACCTGTTGACATCACCTGTTTCAAATCACATCATTATTTAATTATTTTTTGCCTCATTACTAGCCCTAAATTTCTCTTGTCCCAACTTTTTTTGGAACATGTTATAGGCCTGAAATGCAGGAATGGATGTATATTAACAAATGAAATGAAGTTGATCAGACAAAACACAAAATATTTTGGGTTCATTCTGTGTGCAATGAAATACAAGTCAAAGTAAACTTAAAAATCACTGCTTTCTTTTTTTTTAAATTTGCATTTTCCATACCGTCCTAACATTTCCTGATTTGGGGTTTTATAACAGCATACAGTAGTTCTGGCTGGAACATGACTTACTGGTTTATATTCATGTGCTTGCTCTAATATTATTATTTCTATAATTACAGTTCATACACAGGCAGTTGCATGGCAGATGGTCCACATGATCTAAGATGAATAATAAACAGATTATTTTTAAAGTGTTAACAGGGTAAAATGTACAATCGTTGATTTTTTTGTATTGAGAAATTTATTTAAGTTACTGAGCTTTGCAATGTTTCCAAGCACAGGAATGTCTTCAGGACAGAGATTTTATGCTAGAGAGTTAGGTGAGTGAATGACTGTTTATTGTAACTATAATATAAGTGATAACAGAAACTAACTTATCTCTCGAATGTTCCACAACATTAAATCTAATTATTGTATGGCACAAACTACGTCCGGTAAAATCGTGCACTCTGATTGGTTCCTTGACAGGCAGTATTTTCTCATAATGCCTGTGGGCGATTACAGATTTTCTTTCCAAGGCGCCGGCTTTCACTGTTGCAAAAAATAAATAAATAAAATAAAATAAAATAAAATGACAAAAAAAGATGAATTGGAAATCAAAATGGAATCAAAAACAGCCAAAACACACAAGACAAACAAGAGTCACCGAGTTATTCAAGAAATGAGCAACGAAGAGCATTCAGAAACCGCTAACAAAAATTCAGTTTTGAAACCGCTAGCTGTTTATTCTGCATGCGTGACTCAACTACGTTATAAATATGACGCGACTGAAAGCAGTGTCACGCCTCATTACAATGACCATCTATTTTAATCTTAGAAATAAAAAAGATAATAAACTCTGTATTAACCTCGCTTGCTCAGTTTTTACAGGAAAATATCAGACCTCTGTCTTTTTGTACGGACCTTACTGTCAAGACCTCGGTCTGATATTTTCCCATAAAGACCTCGCGCTCAGTTAATAAGTCATTCCTATAAACCATTATAATGTGCCACAGGCCATTCATTAATAAATTAAACATTGTAATCGCTGGTAAACTGCTGTGATTTAAGAGGAATAATACTCCAGACTGTGTAGTTATACAAAAATAATGCACTTAGGTGATAATGGTACTCTGTTTTGTACTGTATCGCATCACCTACCCCAGAATGCATTATTTACTTATAACTGCACCATCTGTTGTGTGTTATTCCTTATTATTTATTGCACAGATTTGTTGAATACTCGATTATGATTGGTTAATAGAAGATAGTGGCTATGAATAACAGACCGTTGCTATGGAAACAGTTCTGATCATAGATTCTGGAGGACCACATCCAATCATATCAATATACAGAAACAAGTCCTGTAAATTTTGTTGCTTTAATAATCAAATTAACAATGTCAGCTCATTCACGACACCCTATGGCAAAAAAAAAGCTGCATTAGAAAACACCATGGAAGATTTTTCTAATATTAATTCTAATGTTCAGTGTAAAGTGAATGAAGCAAGCTAATTTTAACAAGGCTACAGAGTTTACGTTGCAATGGATGAAGTTCCAACGGTAGAATCTAACAGACTTTTTTTAGCAGAAGCAATAAAATAGGCTAGTTTTTAAATTAATAAAATAATTTTTGTATCAATATTTTGTGTCAAATTTTTGAGTTTTTTTTAGTAATAAGCGAGATAATGCACAGTAAGCCGGAAATGGCAAAATAAACTCCTTCAGTGTGATTCAAGAACCCTCTGCTTTGCATCAGGGTCCTGCATCTTCCTGTTGAGGTTTATTTCGCAATAATGACAGGCTCTCTTACATAATACAGTACACTGTCTTCTTTGTCAGTCAAAATGAATGTAACTATTAAAATGGATTTGTGCATGAATGGTTTGTGAAGGGAGGGGATAATGGAACAAATTATTTTTTAGTGGTGAAATGCATACTCCAGGGACCACAACTGACATTTATAATGATGCAGCTTCTTAAAAATTCTCCAACTTAAGCCTTTTGGCCTACAAGTACAAGTTCTGCAATGAACTTCAGGAAGAATGGCAAGAATATTAACTACTGTTTTATGAAGCAACTGAAGTGTATTTATTCTTTCACAGGAGATTTCTGCACAGGAAGTGAGTGGATACTGGAACCAATCCAAAGAGAAAAAGATACACTGAGAGAGAGAGAGAGAGAGAGAGAGAGAGAGAGAGAGAGAGAGAGAGAGCTTTGATGAAAACCACATGTTCTGGTTTCAGCGTTGTGGAATGCAAACTGAAAGCATGTTTGGAGAGAGACACAGGCCCAATACTCTTCAAAACATACTAGTGCATCTCAAAAAATTAGAATATTGTGAAAAAGTTCAATATTTTCCATCAGTTATTTAAGAAAGTGAAAATGTTATATATTATAGACTCATTACACATAAACTAAAATGTTTCAAGCATTTTTCTATTTTAATTTTAATCAGTATGGCATACAGTACAAAAACATAAAAAAAACCATCTCAAAATTTTAGAATATTTCATTTCGAGTTTGAGTAAAACAGTATGAACACAGTGTATCTCTCGAGCTAGTTCAGTACACACAACCACAATCATGGGGAAGACTGCTGACTTGACTGTTGTCCAGAAGATGATCACTGATGCCCTCCACAAGGAGGGTAAGCCACAAAAGGTCATTGCTGAAAAGGGTGGCTGGAAAAGGTGCACAAGCAACAGGGATAACCGCAGTCTTGAGAGGATTGTCAAGAAAAGTTGATTCAAGAGCTTGGGAGAGCTTCACAAGGAGTGGACTGAGGCTGGTGTCAGTGTATCAAGACCCATCACGAACAGACATCTTCAAGAAAGGGGATACAACTTTCGCATTCCTAATATCAAGCTACTCCTGAGCCAAAGACAATGTCAGAAGTGTCTTATCTGGGCTAAGGAGAGAAAGAAATGGACTGTTGCTCAGTGGTCCAAAGTCCTCTTTTCAGATGAAAGTACATTTTGCATTTACTTTGGAAATCACGGTTCTAGAGTCTGGAGGAAGACTGGAGAGCCACAGAATCCAAGGTGTTTGAAGCCCAGTGTGAAGTTTCCACAGTCTGTGATGATTTGGGGTGCCATGTCATCTGCTGGTGTTGGTCCACTGAACCCCATAGAGAATCTATGGGGTATTGTCAAGAGGAAGATGATAAACACTCGACCCAAAAATACAGATATGCTGAAGGCCACTATCAAAGCAACCTGGGCTTCAGTAACACCTCAGCAGTGCCACAGACTGATCACCTCCATGCCACACCGCATTGATACAGTAATTCATGGTAAAGGAGTCCCAACCAAGTATTGAGTGTATAAATGAATATACTTTTCAGAAGTTGGACATTTCTGTATTGTAAATCCTTTTTTTGATTGATCTTAGGGAATATTCTAATAATTTGAGATACTAGATTTCTGATTTTCATGAGCTATAAGCCATAATCATCAAAATTAAAACAAAAAAGGCTTTAAATATTTCACTTTACATGTAATGAATATAGAATATATGAAAGTTTACCTTTTTGAATTAAATTATGAAAAAAAAGGAACTTTTTCATGGTATTCAAATTTTTTGAGATGCACTGTATATAGCTTCATATTATCAGACAAGAAAAAGTGCATAACCATGTTCTCAAGTGTTGTGTGTTTCTGGCTCATGGATGACAAAATCAAAATGGACACTGAAATTGGTGTACATTGAACTCCAGTGCATCAACACCAAAAGAAGGGGTGGAAGCCTGAGTTAGTGTTGCCAGATTGTCCAACATTCAAAAAATGAAGAACATTTTTCACCACCACCTCCAGTAGTTTTGAAGTACAGTAAGCAGTGCTTCTCTCATGGTGTCTTATAACATATATGCATTATCATAAACACACAAAATCTATAAATGCATTCCTGCCACTTATCTGGCTATTTTGACAGCATGAGATGGTGAGGGGTTTTTTTCTCAGTGAGTGTGAATGCTTGTGTTCATTAGTATAGAAAGATGACAAGTAGATATTTTAAATATATACACATAACTATGCAGAAAGGTGACGTAAATGATCTTTTTCATTATTTTTAACCTGTCATCATTAACCCTCTTCAGAGGACAATAAGAAATTTGTTAGCAATGTATAAAGTTAAAAATTGATGGACTTTTAAAGCCACACGTAAGAGAGGGATAGAAATAAAGAGACGGAAAGATGGAAGAGAAAGAAAAACAATAAACTTGTGAATATTTAACACATTTTTTAAAAATAGGAAAAAAGAAAGAAAAACAATTATCATGAATGTGTGCATGTGCACTTCAACCAACAAAATATAAGATCAAGAATGAATACATGAGAGGAAAAAAATTAAAATAAGGGTAACGATACAAACAGAGAAAAACAATGCAATGAGGAGTTGATGGAAACTATCGAAAGTTTGCTTAAATACCAGATTGTTAAAAGCTCATGTACATGTGTGGTGGCACGGTGGTGTAAGTGGTTAGCACTGTTGCCTCACAGCAAGAAGGTTCTGGGTTTGAGCCCAGTAGCTGATGGGGGGCCTTTCTGTGTGGAGTTTGCATGTTCTCCCTGTGTCTGTATGGGTTTCCTCTGGGTGCTCTGGTTTCCCCCACAGTCTAAAGACATGCAGTTAAGTTAACATGGGATGGCTGTGAGCAGAAGTGCCCAAGAGTGGCAGTGTGCATGTACACAGTGGTTTTGGTCTCCTATGATGAACTAAATTTTGTTGTGCAGTGACAATAAAAGCATTCTATTCTACATGCCATACAGATGAAATAGCAGTGAATACACACTAAATATATTAGGACTGCTGTGAGCCGCCTTCAGTTTGCTTTGTAAATTATGTCCTAATATTCATTTCCTTCCAAGCTTTCTTCAAGTTTGACTCTTTCAGTTTACACATCAAATAACACATTGTCTTAAAATAGAGTAGTCAGGATTCATTCTGAATACATTAAAAAAATAACCTAGTGTTATTTCACACTCAAGTGTTATTTTGAGTAAATAAAATTATACCAAGGATGTAAATAAAAAGATTGTATCTTACTGAAAGCAGCAGTAAGGACAACACATAACACATGCATGGCTGTACAAACTGAGTGAATATGAAGAGTTAGTCATAAAATTACAACATCAATTACCATTTTGTGTTTGTATAACTCTTGCCATGTATCATGTTACAAGTTGAAAGAAATGATGCAAATGAAAAAAATGTCAAAATAAATTTAATTTCAATTTGATAAGATTATTTCTCCAAAAATTATAAAACTGCTTTGTGTCAGTTTTAAATAATGGACAGTATTGTTGAAGAATAAGGTGATAAATGATTTCACTTAGATTTAATATCATAAGAAGCACTTCTCTTCTCACATCTGTTTATAATAATGTGACAATAGGTGGAGGAGGATACAATAGTAACTGTCAAGGCCTGTGCTGCCAGAAGTGTTTTATTATGTGCATTATTCACTATGGGGCGGCACGGTGGTGTAGTGGTTAGCGCTGTCGCCTCACAGCAAGAAGGTCTGGGTTCGAGCCCCGTGGCCGGCGAGGGCCTTTCTGTGTGGAGTTTGCATGTTCTCCCCGTGTCCGCGTGGGTTTCCTCTGGGTGCTCCGGTTTCCCCCACAGTCCAAAGACATGCAGGTTAGGTTAACTGGTGACTCTAAATTGACCGTGAGTGTGAATGGTTGTCTGTGTCTATGTGTCGGCCCTGCGATGATCTGGCGACTTGTCCAGGGTGTACCCTTCCTTTCGCCCGTAATCAGCTGGGATAGGCTCCAGCTTGCCTGCGACCCTGTAGAAGGATAAAGCGGCTACAGATAATGAGATGAGATTATTCACTATTATTATACATACAGGACACTTTTTCGATGGAATAAAAACATGTATTCTATTCCCTTCTAGCAGGTTTCATTCATTTAGTTTGATAGCATGCAATATTGTTACAGTGGTGCTTGAAAGTTTGTGAACCCTTTAGAATTTTCTATATTTCTGTATAAATATGACCTAAAACAACATCAGATTTTCACACAAGTCCTAAAAGTAGACAAAGAGAACCCAGTTAACAAATGGGACAAAAATATTATACTTGGTCATTTATTTATTGAGGAAAATGATCCAATATTACATATCTGTGAGTGGCAAAAATATGTGAACCTTTGCTTTCAGTATCTGGTGTGACCCCCTTGTGCAGGAATAACTGCAACTAAACGTTTCCGGTAACTGTTGATCAGTCCTGCACAACGGCTTGGAGGAATTTTAGCCCATTCCTCCATACAGAACAGCTTCAACTCTGGGATGTTGGTGGGTTTCCTCACATGAACTGCTCGCTCCATTCCAAAACATTAACTTTATTCTTTTCTAACCATTCTTTGGTAGAATGACTTGTGTGGTTAGGGTCGTTGTCTTGCTGCATGACCCAACTTATTTTGAGATTCAGTTCATGGACAAATGCCCTGACATTTTCCTTTAGAATTTGCTGGTATAATTCAGAATTCATTGTTCCATCAATGATGGCAAGCCGTCCTGGCCCAGATGCAGCAAAACAGGCCCAAACCATGATACTACCACCACCATGTTTCACAGATGGGATAAGGTTCTTATGCTGGAATGCAGTGTTTTCCTTTCTCCAAACATAACGCTTCTCATTTAAACCAAAAAGTTCTATTTTGGTCTCATCCGTCCACAAAACATTTTTCCAATAGCCTTCTGGCTTGTCCACGTGATCTTAGCAAACTGCAGACAAGCAGCAATGTTCTTTTTGGAGAGCAGTGGCTTTCTCCTTGCAACCCTGCCATGCACACCATTGTTGTTCAGTGTTCTCCTGATGGTGGACTCATGAACATTCACATTAGCCAATGTGAGAGAGGCCTTCAGTTGCTTAGAAGTTACCCTGGGGTCCTTTGTGACCTCGCCGACTATTGCACGCCTTGCTTTTGGAGTGATCTTTGTTGGTCGACCACTCCTGGGGAGGGTAACAATGGTCTTGAATTTCCTCTATTTGTACACAATCTGTCTGACTATGGATTGGTGGACTCCAAACTCTTTAGAGATGATTTTGTAACCTTTTCCAGCCTGATGGGCATCAACAATGCTTTTTCTGAGGTCCTCAGAAATCTCCTTTTTTTGTGCCATGATACACTTCCACAAACATGTGTTGTGAAGATCAGACTTTGATAGATCCCTGTTCTTTAAATAAAACAGGGTGCCCACTCACACCTGATTGTCATCCCATTGATTGAAAACACCTGACTCTAATTTCACCTTCAAATTAACTGCTGATCATAGAGGTTCACATACTTTTGCCACTCACAGATATGTAATATTGGATCATTTTCCTCAATAAATAAATGACCAATTACAATATTTTTGTCTCATTTGTTTAACTGGGTTCTCTTTACTTTTAGGACTTGTGTGAAAATCTGATGATGTTTTATGTCATATTTATGTAGAAATATAGAAAATTCTAAAGGGTTCATAAACTTTCAAGCACCACTGTATGGGAAATTTCATTCTCATCTCATTATCTCTAGCCGCTTTATCCTTCTACAGGGTCACAGGCAAGCTGGAGCCTATCCCAGCTGACTACGGGCGAAAGGCGGGTTACACCCTGGACAAGTCGCCAGGTCATCACAGGGCTGACACATAGACACAGACAACCATTCACACTCACATTCACACCTACGGTCAATTTAGAGTCACCAGTTAACCTAACCTGCATGTCTTTGGACTGTGGGGGAAACCGGAGCACCCAGAGGAAACCCACGCGGACACGGGGAGAACATGCAAACTCCACACAGAAAGGCCCTCGCCGGCCCCGGGGCTCGAACCCAGGACCTTCTTGCTGTGAGGCGACAGCGCTAACCACTACACCACCGTGCCGCCCTGTATGGGAAATTTACAGTTGAATATTAACTTTTGAGCTGAATGCTAACTTTTGCACTGCCAGAGTGTATTTGTTTGCTGTCATTAGTCACTTGTACCATTAGAGTTTGTTTTTATCTATCTATCTATCTATCTATCTATCTATCTATCTATCTATCTATCTATCTATCTATCTATCTATCTATCTTCCATTCAATACTGCCACTTTTGCAGTTTTTATCATTTATCACAATTCTTGTCCTAACAATAGATATCTTTTTTATCGTTAAATTTTTATCTGTATATTGTATAGTCGGTTTGTTCTTAGGATTTTTTAAAATTCTATTTTATGTTGTACAGTGTATGTTTTTCTTTTTGCATGTCTAATAACTTGCTGCTGCAACAAAACAATTGCCCAGCTTGGGCTCAATAAAGTAATTCTATCTACCTAATCTATATTAGGTTGACTTAATCCGCATGTCTTTGGGTGGAAACTGGAGCACGTAGAGGAAACCCACACAGGCACGGGGAGAACATTCAAACTCCACAACAGAAAGGCCCCAATCCGCTAGCAGGTTTGAACCTAGAACCTGCTTGCTGTGAGGTGACAGGTTTTGGCTTTACGTCCAAATTGTAGTTCTGCAGAAGTAGAGTCTAACATAGAGATGTGTTTCCTTCTTTTACCAAACCAAGCATAATAAATTGCATTATAATTAACCAGATACAAATGATGTAGATTGTTAAACAGTGTTCCATACAGCAGTGCATTACTGCAACCTATGCATTAAGTGCCATTTTTTAACAATCTGGCAACACTGTCCCCAGTTGTCCTGGGTCTAGTAACACCCCCATAACCACCACCACCACCACCCTTTATTGCTGAAGAACATGATGTCTCTTGATAAAACCATTACATTAGTAGTTTATTATAAAATGACTGAAATCACTGCACAGACCCTACTATTAGAAAATTCTCTCCCACACTAGTACATACACTACAGACTACACTTGTAACATGTGACTTGAAATTAAAAGTCTGATCAGTCTGATGTGATTGGTCTAATAAGGTCTAATCAACAAGATGGACTTACTTTGACAGCAAGAGCTCTTGACTCAGTGATCACTTTATTCAGCAGGAGAAAACTGAGCGCTGGAGGAGTAGTGATATCGAGGAGCACAGAAAAATAAAGTGCGCATGTATTAGTGCACTGGGGAAGGGAGGGAGGGAGGGGGCCTTCTGCAGGGACCACATAGCTTTCTGGGAAACGAGGAGAAACGGGCGGGACATTAGTTATGTGTATGTACTTCATCAAGTCTCTCTCGGCTTCATTTTTGTTGTTGTTGCTGTCTCGACAGTGTAACTGAAGCGGAAAGTGTGGAGCTGTCTGAAGATTACAACACTTCAGGTAGGTTATTAGGGTCGCATTGGTAATAATAACATGTATCTACAAATGCCCCAAATCGCTGTTTATTAATGTGAAATAGTAAATGTGAAATAGTAAACGTGTCGTCGTGTCCGAATGATGCCTGAGCAGTGACCCTGTTTACATCGGCTGCGCCCCAAACACCACACTAACGCACTAAACAGGAGGTAAGAGTAGTGCACCACTAAGGCTGGAGTGGGGCTTTGGACACGGACTTGGGGTGATCTTAACTTTACTCTTAACTTCAGCTGATTTTATCTGACCTGAGTAATTTTGTATGAGCTAATTCTGCTGTTCCTGCTATACAAGCCCAAAATTACTCATTCAAAATAACAATTTCATATTATTATTATTATATTATAAAAAATAATGATAAGGATGGTGAAAACGAGAAATATCTACCATATAACGTTTATATAAAGTTTAATCTGAGTTTTAAATCAAATTAAGTTTAATTTCATTTGTATAACGCTTTTAATGACAGCTTTCCTCACTGGTATTTGCTTGTTCCTTCAAATAAATTCAAGGTAGGCTATGTTTACTTACTTCTTCTTCTTCATCATCATCATCTTCTTTTCATCATGTTCTCCTTTTTCTTATTCTTGTTGTTGTTGTTGTTCTTCTTCTTCTTCATTTCTTCTTCTTCATGTTTTCTCCTTCTTTTTTGTTATTCGTCTTCATCATCATCATGTTCTCCCTTACGAAAATTAACCATGGTTTTACTATGAAAACTAACCATGGTTTTACCATGGTTTATAGTTATTCATGGTTTTCATGGTTTTTTTGGGGTAACCATGAAAACCATGGTGCATTTTACCTCAATGTTCACTTAAATTTTTAGGTTCTAAGTAAATGTTAATGTATCTGGGCTGTTAATCGAGATCCTTCTCTACAGCACTGACTGTTGGACGAAAGCATGGTAATACTACAGTTAGCGCATCCTTTTAAAAACCATACTATCCCTTTTTAAACTAATTTCGTAGTTACTATGACCTATTACACATACAACTATGATGCTACCACAGCTACTGCAGTACTATGGATAAACCACAGTAATGCTAGGGTTGGTTCATAGTACTTAGAATCACCATGAAATACCATAGTAGATCCATGGTTACTACCATGGATAAACCACAGTAATACTATGGTTGGTTCATAGTACTTAGAATCACCATGAAATACCATAGTAGAACCATGGTTACTACCATGGATGAACCATAGTAATACTATGGTTGGTTCATAGTACTTAGAATAACCATGAGATACCATGGTAGAATCATGGTTACTACATAAAAACCATGGTAAAACCATAGTAAACCATGGTAGATTTTCGTAAGGGCTCCTTCTTCTTGTTTTTCATCTTCATCTTCTTTTCATCATGTTCTTCTCCTTCTTCTTGTTCTTCGTCATCTTCTTCTTCCTCATCATTATCCTCGTGATCCAAATCATCTTCTACTTCTTCATCTTCTTTTTCACCATCTTCTTCTTTTCTTCATCATCTTCATCATTTCTTCATCATCTTTTTCATCATCTTCTTTTCTTCGTCATCTTCATCATTTCTTCTTCATCTTCTTTTCATCATCTTTTCTTCATCATCTTCTTTTTCATCATCTTCTTCTTCTTCATCATTATCCTCATGATCCAAATCATCTTCTACTTCTTCTTCATCTTCTTTTTCACCATCTTCTTCTTTTCTTCGTCATCTTCATCATTTCTTCTTCTTCATCTTCTTTTCATCATCTTTTCTTCATCATCTTCTTTTTCATCATCTTCTTCTTCATGTTCTTCTCCTTCTTCTTGTTATTCATCATCATCATGTTCTTCTTCTTGTTTTTCATCTTCATCTTCTTTTCATCATTATCATCATCTTCTTTTCATCATGTTCTCCTTTTTCTTATTCTTGTTCTTCATCTTCATCATTTCTTCTTCTTCATGTTCTTCTCCTTTTTTGTTATTCATCATCATCATCATCATCATCATGTTCTCCTTCTTCTTGTTTTTCATCTTCTTTTCATCATGTTCTTCCCCTTCTTCTTGTTCTTCTTCATCATCTTCTTCTTCATCATCATCCTCATGATCCAAATCATCTTCTACTTCTTCTTCATCTTCTTTTTCACCATCTTCTTCTTTTCTTCATCATCTTCATCATTTCTTCTTCATCATCTTCTTTTCATCATCTTTTCCTCATCATCTTCTTTTTCATCTTCTTCTTCTTCATGTTCTTCTCCTTCTTCTTGTTATTCATCATCATCATGTTCTCCTTCTTCTTGTTTTTCATCTTCATCTTCTTTTCATCATCATCATCATCATCATCATCATCATCATCTTTTCATCATGTTCTCCTTTTTCTTATTCTTGTTCTTCTTCATCTTCATCATTTCTTCTTCTTCATGTTCTTCTTTTTTGTTATTCATCTTCATCATCATGTTCTCCTTCTTCTTGTTTTTCATCTTCATCTTCTTTTCATCATGTTCTTCTCCTCTTCTTGTTCTACATCATCATCTTCATCTTCTTCTTCATCCTCATCATCTTCTTCTAATTCCTCTTCATCTTCTTCTTTGTCACCATCTTCTTCTTTTCTTCATCATCTTCTTCTTCACCAATTTTTCATCATCTTTTCTTCATCATCTTCATCATGTTCTTCTCCTTCTTCTTGTTCTTCATCTTCATTATCATCATCTTCCTCTTCATCATCATCATCATCATCATCTTCATGTTATCCTTCTTCTTGTTTTTCATCTTCATCTTCTTTTCATCATCATGTTCTTCTCCTTCTTGTTGTTCTTCATCTTCATTATCATCATCATCATCCTCATGTTCTCCTTCTTGTTTTTCATCTTCATCTTCTTTTCATCATCATGCTCTTCTTCTTCTTGTACTTCATCTTCATTATCATCATCTTCATCTTCATCATCATCATCCTCATGTTCTTGTTTTTCATCTTCTTTTCATCACCATGCTCTTCTCCTTCTTCTTGTTCTTCATCATCATCATCATCATCATCTTCTTCTTCTTCTTCTTCTTCTTCTTCTTCTTCATCATTATCCTCATCATCCTCATCATCTTCTACTTCTTCATCTTCTTCTTTATCATCTTATATATCTGTATGCACAGTTGGTTGGTACATGTGACATCTGTTTCTGTCATGAATGTGTCACTCATCCTTACAAGGATGATTACACGCATGTTAACGACTTCCACCCTTGGAGAATGAATAAAAAAAATGTTCATATACCCTTTGCTTACTTTTTAGTGAACTTTTTGTTCACTTTGCTCACTTTTTAGTCATCAGGCCCCAGCATTTTACTTTAATATATGAAAAACAGGAAAACTTACCTCATATTAAATCTCTTGCAGCCAGATTTAAAGACGATGAATCTGTTTTGATAGCTTAACATTTTATTATCAGCATTTTTAACAGCACCAAATGGTGAAACAAATATAAATAACATGACAACCAACCCCATTCCCCCTGTTATGTTACTGTTATATTCATTCATTCATTTTTTACACCGCTTATCCACTGCGGATTGCAGGGTAAGCAGGAACCAATCCCAGCTGACTTTGGATGAGAGACATGGACACCCTGGACAGGTTGCCGGTTTATCGTGGGGCTAACACAGAGAGACAGCCAGCCATTTACATACATATTCACACCTATGGGCAAATTAGAGAAGCCAGTTGACATCTGCATGTTTTTGGACTGTGGGAGGAAACTGGAGCACCCAGAGGAAACCCACACAGGCATGAGGAGAACACACAAACTCTACACAGAAAGACCCCAATCAACCAGTGCTGCTTTTTTATTAGCTATAAAACTGTATTGTTTATAAATCTATAAAATATTTTCATATTTGTTCCTGAGGTTGTTCAGAGGAAGTTTTTTTTTAAGGAAATTACAATTTAGTACCCAGTTGTGATGTGTGTGATGTAAAGCAGTGATAAACTTTGACTAATTCATTCATTCATTCATTCATTCATCTTCAGTCATGTGGTTTATCGTGGTTAGGGTCTCATTGGATCCAGAGCCTATTCTGGGAGTACTGGGTGACAGATAGGAATGCACCTTGGATAAGATACCAGTTCATCACAGGGCATGATGCACAAACATATTCATATACTCATTCATACTTAGGAGTAATTTAGAGTAGCCAGTTCACCTACCGGCATTTTTTTTTTCTGGAGATGAACGGAAACCAGAGAACTCAGTGAAAACATATGTGGACACAGCAACAATATGTGAGCCAGCACAGGAAGAACACCCTACCCTCTACAAGCATTCAGTATAAACAAAACTGAATTTAAGGGCTGTTTCACAATCATGGTTGTCTTTTTGAATAACACCAACTAACTCTTGCAACTAGGTCCAGTATACATATGCTGGACTTTCTTATACCTTATTTTACAGGGACACACACACCAGCCCTACCTACACCACTAATGTCTCTTAAAACTTAGAATAACTCAATAAACTTCCATAGCTATGCAGATGACACTCAGCTTTACTTAGCTATGTCACCTAATGACTATGCCCCTCTTGAGTCTCTTCATAGATGCATTGACCAAATTAACAAATGGATGTCTCACAATTTTCTTCAGCTGAACGCAGATAAAACTGAAGCAATTATATTTGGCAAAAAGGAGGAAAGGCTTAGGATTGCCACTGTTCTTGAAACTAAGGGGCTTAAAGCAAAGGATACTGTCAAAAACCTTGGTGTCCTTATTGACAGCGAACTTAACTTCAACAGTCATATGAAAGTGGTAAAAAAGTCTGCATTCTATCACCTAAAAACATTTCTAAACTCAGGGGTCTCATGTCAAAACATGATCTAGAAAAACTTATTCATGCTTTCATCTCCAGTAGGGTTGATTACTGCAATAGCCTTTTCACAGGTCTTCCAAAAAAGACCATCAAAGAGCTTCAACTAATCCAAAATGCAGCAGCAAGGGTTCTTACAAGAACAAAAAGGGTAGTTCATATCACTCCAATCCTAAGGTCTCTGCACTGGCTTCCAGTGAGCTATAGAATTGACTTTAAAGCATTACTACTTCTATTTAAAACATTAAATGGGATGGGACCCAGCTACCTACTGGATATGTTTCAATGCACCAACTAGGTCTCTAAGATCACAAGATCAAAACTTGCTAGTAATACCAGCTGTCAAAACGAAGTGTGGTGAAGCAGCCTTTAGTTGCTATGCTGCTAAGCTTTGGAACCAACTTCCAGATGATATCAAAAATGCTCCTACTGTTGTTAGTTTTAAATCCAGGCTCAAGACAAAGCTGTTTTCAGATGCTTTCACTTGATTAATTTTTACCTAAGTAATTAATTTCCTTTAGCATAATTTCTTTTAATTTTGATTTTAATGATTTTACTTTCTTTATTTTAATTTCTTTTTAATTTTGGATTTTAATGATTTTACTTTTACTTTAATTCTTTGTTACTGTGATCCTTGTAGATTTTGTCTGCGGGATGATTTTTGGTGATCCTCGTAGATTTTGTCTGCGGGACGATTTTATTTGGTGATCCTCGTAGATTGTGTCTGCGGGACGATTTTTGGTGATCCTCGTGGAAGAGCCACAGGAAGAGCGCGCTTTATCCTCGTAGATTTTGTCTGCGGGACGATTTTTGGTGATCCTCGTGGAAGAGCCACGGGAAGAGCGCGCTTTATGAGTTAAACCCATAATAATAATTAATTATTTCATTTTATTAATTTAATTTCTACTATTGTTTAATTCTTATTATTTTTCTTCCCCAATTATTTTATGTAATTTTATTTTCTATTGTTTACTGTTCTGCTTTTACTTCTGTAAAGCACATTGAACTGCCACTGTGTATGAAATGTGCTATATAAATAAATTTGCCTTGCCTTACCTTACCTTAAAAGTTCTTATAAATATGCAGGCTCAGTTTTGACCTTGTGGTCATTTCATTTAATTCTACTTTAATTATTACACTTAGATTTTACTGGTTAAATTCAGAATTGCATTTTTTAGCACTAACTAGGTTTTACTTTGGGATGTGTACAGTTCTTTCATTCACAATAGAAAGATATTTAAGTAGAAGTTACATTTTTTTGTAAACTGAGTGCCTCTGATAGGATCCTTTGTCTGTCAAAAATGTCCTTTCTGGAAAACACTCACCATATGATGAGGTTATAAATGATTATTTAAGAAAATATTTGTCTCTTTTGAAGCAGAAGACTGTTGTTGCACAGTAAATAAAACAGGACTTGAAACAGATGTGAAACACATTTGCAGCAGAGCTTCACATGTGGCTGAAATGTGAATCCGTCAAAAAGTGTCCTCTCTGGAAAATCATAAGTATCGTCCCCACTTCAGTATTTATTACAGTTACCACCATGTACACACATTGCTGCACAGTACTTGAAAATTTGTACTTAAAATCACATCCATTTCAACAGTTTTTCACTTTGTATATCTTACTCTTGTGAACTGTAAGAAAGGTGGTCAGTTTTAGAAATACACTACAGTACATGCCGTCTTCTCAACACAGCTAACATAAACAGTATACGACCTGCAGCTCTGAAATTCTGCGTAGTTAATTTCCACCTCAAAAGGTCATTTTTGGCAGCAGAGAAACAAAAATCTGAGGTTTGATTTTTGGACTATTGTGGACCCAATACGTTTACCCTGATTGTGAAACAGCCCTCAAGTTAATTTCATCCTTAAAATGTATGATAAAAGTTTTCAGGCAAAGAAAAAAACTTCTTCCTCAGAAGTGTCTTATTTATGTAATCAAATAAGCAAATAAGCTCAATAAATAAGCTTTGCTAAAGTTGAAACACACACACACACACACACACATATATCTCGGCACGGTGGTGTAGTGGTTAGCGCTATCGCCTCACAGCACGAAGGTCCGGGTTCAAGCCCCGTGGTCGGCGAGGGCCTTTCTGTGCAGAGTTTGCATGTTCTCCCTGTGTCCGCGTGGGTTTCCTCTGGGTGCTCTGGTTTCCCCCACAGTCCAAAGACATGCAGGTTAGGTTAACTGGTGACTCTAAATTGACCGTGAGTGTGAATGGTTGTCTGTGTCTATGTGTCAGCCCTGTGATGACCTGGTGACTTGTCCAGGGTGTACCCCGCCTTTTGCCCATAGTCAGCTGGGATAGGCTCCAGCTTGCCTGCGACCCTATAGAACAGGATAAAGCGGCTAGAGATAATGAGATTTTATATATATATATATATATATATATATATATATAAAGAGAGAGAGGATACATTGTTAAATGCTTATCTTTTTCTTGAATGTCTAGGCACTGAATGAAAATGGCATTGACAGTGTCGAGTGACTTGTCCGTCACTGTAAACACAGACGAGAATGTTAATAAATTAACAGACAAACAGGATGCACTGAAAAAGAGCATACAGAAAGGAGAACCCAGATCAATAGGGGTAAGTCACTGTGTCAAATGGAGCCCAGATGTGGAGTTCAGTATTCACTGTTACATACAGGGTGTTTCAAAAAAATTTATGTAAATATCCCAGAAACTACATAGTCTAGGCAAATGAAACTGAACAGGCTTAATGTTGAGCAATATAAGATTTATTACTCAAAATTTGAATGAGAAATTCAAAGGTATGTGGATTCCATGAACAATTTCACACATTTTCACTATTCGTGAACCTGCTCGACCGTCTCTTCCAATGCTGGTGCTCGTCCAGATCCTTTTGCCCTGCTGCATAGACAGCCTTCCTCTTTGAACTTTTTGTGCCGTGTCCAAAACTGCGTTGCAGTTCATGCATTTTTAGAGAATTCTCTCATAAATGCATGCTGCACAATCGTGTTCGACTGTGTTCGGGCGTACTCTAACACACAAAACACCTTTTCTTTTCCAGTGCGTGGCATTTCTATACCTAAAAAGATAAAAACAAAAAACATTAAACATAAAATTTTGACCTGTTTCCACACATGCTGTTAAAATTTGAGGTCAATTGAACGAGAATTGGCAAAGTTATTAGATTGTGAAATATCACATTTTTTTTAAACACCCTGTATAATATAAAGTTGTTAACAAGCTTAAAGTGTGAAATACAAGTCAGGAAAAGGTGTATTAATGTTTCATGATCTCTCTGATGCTAAAGTGTTCTCATTACAAGCCTTACCTAATATCACAGAAGATGTGTCCCATCTTACTTAAACAAAGAATCTCCATCTAGATTTCCCAGGTTATGCTTGGATTTCTGATCATCTCTTACTCTGTGCCACTGCTCTCTGCCAAACTCACAGAGGTCATCTTGTATGGTGTACCATGGTGGAGCGGCATATCCGTAAGATATCATTTTTTTTTCCACTACCAAGAGCATTACAGCATGCTGTTCTGTTATCAGTCCTTAAAACTTGATGTACCTTAAAATCACTACCTTATGTGTTTTTTTTTTTTCAGTTTGTCATTGCAGGTGCTGTTGCTCTTGTAATGGAAAAACAGAACAGCATTTCTTTGGTGAGTTACAGTTGATAGAAACACCCAAAAATCTAATTCTTCTTTTCAAAATTGTAAATTGTATAAGTACTTATCATCACTGTGTGAAGACCTGGCATGCTGCTATTTTAACAAAATAAGGTTTGGGTTTTTTTGGTTTGTTTTTTTACAGTAACAGTTAATTGACAGGGGCTTATATGGTATATACGCCACATAAATTAAGTTTAATAATAAGCTGATTAAAGCATGCTTCTTTTAGCAAATAAAATATGTAAATAGATTTTTTTTAATGGTATGAGTCCATAAGTTTTCCAACATGGGACAGAGTTTGTGCTTTGCAAGAAACTGCGGTTTTTGTGTTATTACAGTACTAGGGCTGTCGAAGTTAATGCGATAATAACACATTAACGCAAATTCCTTTTAACACCACTAATTTTTTTTTGACGCATGATTAACGCTTGCACGTTCTGTGCCCCTCCCGCATAGTTTGGGAAATCAGGAAGTGACGTAGCACAAGCAAGCGATGTAGCGAATAGCTGGTCGGCGTAAGTCGTGATAAAATGCATTTATGTACAAAATCAACTGATATTGTTGCGTTCTGTTTACATGAAAGGTGTGTATTTTTATATGCTTTTGATGGTCCAGAGGGGAGAAAAAAGACATGTTAAAGTCCAGGTGTGTGTGTGTGTGTGTGTGTGTGTGCAGGCTGCACACTGGAGTTAGAGAGAGAGTTTGTTTTATTCTGAGAAATTTGTGAGTTATATGAAAGTGTTTATAAATGCAGTTTTTCTTCATGAATACTAGAGCGGTGGCTACAATTATCGACACCTTAACGATCTTTTGGCCATTGAAAAAGTAGAAAAGACTTTCAATACATAAATTGTGTATGAATAATTACTCAAACTTCCACTGGAAAAAAATGAGTTGATTCCCAATTACTTATCAGATCACGTGACACCGTTCCACAATTATTGACACCTTTGCCCACAGTTATCGACACCATTCCACAATTATCGACACCTTTGTCCACAGTTATCGACACCATTCCACAAGTATTGACACCTTTGTCCACAGTTATCGACACCATTCTACAAGTATCAACACCTTTGTCCACAGTTATCGACACCATTCCACAATTATCGACACCTTTGTACCACTCCACAATTATCGACACCTTTGTCCACAGTTATCGACACCGTTCCACAGTTATCGGCACCAGATGATTGCTTATTTAAAACAATAATCGGTATGTAGTATTAAGTTAATAAAATATAATTTTCATTTCAAATTTGTTTTACATAGACTTATATATTTAGTATAAAATATCTTTTATAGAAATATATTGATGTCGGTGTTTACGTAAATAAGGAAGTAATTCTAATGTTTATGAACAAATGAACTGATAATGTTTAACCAGTCAGAAAATCTTTTTGTTCCACTTTCTACCCACTTTCTAAGTATTTTCATAGATCACATTTTGTTAATCATTCATTGCTGTTTGTATTAATTTCTAGTTTTGTAGTTTACCAATAAATGTCAACAGGCAGTTGATATTGTAACCACATGGAAATCCAGGTCAAAGGTCGCATGTCATTCCTCGAACCAAAATATAAAATGTCTACTGATATTGTAATATGTGGTAGATATTTACAACAAACTGCAAAAAAAAAAAAAATTCTGAACGGAATAGAAAAATGTGAATATTTCAAGCATGTAATTTTTTTTATATGCTAGGAATTTAATTCTGGTCTAATTCTATTTATTACAGTAGGATTCCAAATACTCTATGAACATTCCATTCTGTTATGAATCAGAAAAAAAATTATTATAAATCACAGCACTTTTATTTTTTTAAGTACTTTATCTACTTCAACAATGTTACACAAAGACAGTTAGGTTATAGACAAATAACAGTTGTAAATTTCACTTAATTCCACAGGGTGTCGATAATGGTGGACACTGGTGAAAGTGATCACTATTATCAACACCTCACATGACTTCTCAAACACGTTTTTAGATACAAAATGGCGACTGTCAAACAAAAGAGTAAGAAACAAAGTAGGTTTCAACAAGGAGATCATGAAATATCGGTGAATTTGATAAGTAAAAACATGTCCATGATCTTTCCACCATGTTTACCTGCGATGATAACGTCTGGGTTTTCCTCAAATTGCTGATCGTGCTAAAAAAAATTCCATCTCAGGTAACGGGGCTGTGTCATCAGACAACAAGATCAAAGGGCGAGGGGGGTCTTCCGCTTGATTAATTAACCAATAATAACTGTTGTAACTGAAACTCACCTTTGTAAAATTGTTTTTTATTGTTAAATCTGAAAAGGTGTCGATAATTATGGACTGTCGATAATTGTAGCCGCCGCTCTACTGTATACTTAATCACTGAGTTGTTGCATTTTACTGGAAAACATTTTTATGAGCTGTGTGGCTTAACAAATGTATTTATTTGAGTTTTGTATTTTTATTTTTTTTATTTAAAGATAGGCAATACTGTTGTCCAGAGTCCACATCACCGTGTTTGTTTAGTTTAGTTTATTGTGTAGTTTGAGGCTGGAAGTTAAGGACAGAACTGGAGAAAAATACTATATTGTTTTGTTCACACTGAATTGTGCTAAACCCTCAAAATTCTAACATTAACACTGATGTATTATTTTTTTTAATGCAGTGGGGGAATAAAATACCCACAAAAATAATTTTTGCTGTGTCCAGCCTTATCCTTCCTGTTCTGGCCACATACATTTGCATAAAGCAAGTATATTTGTCCACTCCCACTCCACAAAAACTTGAAAAATATCCCTTTAAGATACATTTAGAACAGATTAAAAAATGTGCAATTAATTGTGAGTTAACTATGGACAATAATGTGATTAATTGCGATTAAATATTTTACTCAACTGACAGTTATTACCTTCAAGAAAGAGAAAAAAGAGAGAGATTGGTGAGGGAAAGATGGTTCCATCTGCTATAACATAAGTAATAACCAGAACTAACTTGATTCATAGACATCCCACCAGATTAGATGCAAATAAATGTGTATAAAATGATAAAAATATGACATTATTAAAATTTAATTATCAGTTGTGGTATAAGAGGTATTCAGGACATGCAACGCATTGGGCCATATCACAGCAACCTTTCCTTGATTATTTCCCTATAACAACATACTCCATTATGTTTTATTCCTTACTTATACAAAGTGGTCTTAAAATGAGGCAAAAAAAAAATAATAAATCGAACACTTTGTTGTTGTAAAGTTTCCACCAACTGACCAGAAAAAAATTGCAAGTTGCAGTAATGGAGGGTCATCATACCCCTTCAGGTCCAATGTATGTTGCAGTCTCTGATACAACAAGCTGAAAGAAGAGAAAGTAAATATTGATGTTAAAGTAGGACAGATTTAAAGTAGGACATTTGTCATGGTTGTTATGATGCAACAAAAGCTCACCCCATCCCCACATCATTTCCACTCATTCATTCCTATTATATTTGTTTGTTTCCTATATCTAGGTGTTTACATGCATGGTGATCACAGTGTTGGCTGCAGTCATCTCAGTCATTGCAGTAATCTTCTACATCATTGATATTATTAAGCACCCACAGACTACTTGCAAGATGAGCTCAACACATAGATGTGATGACATGTATTATGCCATGGTATGGAGAGACTGTTGTGTCGTCCTGAACCTTTCTGTTGAACATCTCAGTTTCTTTAAGATTGTAATGTAATCATGTCAAAACCCGGCAGCATGTTTTGTTTATTTTCACATAGTACAAGTTACACTGAGAAAAAAAAATTGATTTTAATTTAGATTTTTTTTCCCCTTTCTTTTTCTTAGAGACTCAGTGTAGAAGTGAAGTCAATTCTCCTGTCCCTCAGCATGGTGCAGACTGCTATTTCCTCTGCTTTCGCATTTGTTCTGTACAAAGAAAGGCAAAATTATAACAACTACCTGGTAAGAGCATTACATTAAAAAAAATATGTCTAACCCTGTTCAGCTGCATTATTCTTATCATAAAGGGTTAAATCAGTATTGCTACACTGCTGGTGCAACTTGTTCAAAGGTTCATGCACTAGTCAATCTACAACCCCGATTCCAAAAAAGTTGGGACAAAGTACAAATTGTAAATAAAAACGGAATGCAATAATTTACAAATCTCAAAAACTGATATTGTATTCACAATAGAACATAGACAACATATCAAATGTCGAAAGTGAGACATTTTGAAATTTCATGCCAAATATTGGCTCATTTGAAATTTCATGACAGCAACACATCTCAAAAAAGTTGGGACAGGGGCAATAAGAGGCTGGAAAAGTTAAAGGTACAAAAAAGGAACAGCTGGAGGACCAAATTGCAACTCATTAGGTCAATTGGCAATAGGTCATTAACATGACTGGGTATAAAAAGAGCATCTTGGAGTGGCAGCGGCTCTCAGAAGTAAAGATGGGAAGAGGATCACCAATCCCCCTAATTCTGCGCCAACAAATACTGGAGCAATATCAGAAAGGAGTTTGACAGTGTAAAATTGCAAAGATTTTGAACATATCATCATCTACAGTGCATAATATCATCAAAAGATTCAGAGAATCTGGAAGAATCTCTGTGCATAAGGGTCAAGGCCGGAAAACCATACCGGGTGCCCGTGATCTTCGGGCCCTTAGACGGCACTGCATCACATACAGGCATGCTTCTGTATTGGAAATCACAAAATGGGCTCAGGAATATTTCCAGAGAACATTATCTGTGAACACAATTCACCGTGCCATCCACCGTTACCAGCTAAAACTCTATAGTTCAAAGAAGAAGCCGTATCTAAACATGATCCAGAAGCGCAGACGTCTTCTCTGGGCCAAGGCTCATTTAAAATGGACTGTGGCAAAGTGGAAAACTGTTCTGTGGTCAGACGAATCAAAATTTGAAGTTCTTTATGGAAATCAGGGACGCCGTGTCATTCGGACTAAAGAGGAGAAGGACGACCCAAGTTGTTATCAGTGCTCAGTTCAGAAGCCTGCATCTCTGATGGTACGGGGTTGCATTAGTGCGTGTGGCATGGGCAGCTTACACATCTGGAAAGACACCATCAATGCTGAAAGGTATATCCAGGTTCTAGAGCAACATATGCTCCCATCCAGACGACGTCTCTTTCAGGGAAGACCTTGCATTTTCCAACATGACAATGCCAAACCACATACTGCATCAATTACAGCATCATGGCTGCGTAGAAGAAGGGTCTGGGTACTGAAGTGGCCAGCCTGCAGTCCAGATCTTTCACCCATAGAAAACATTTGGCGCATCATAAAACGGAAGATACGACAAAAAAGACCTAAGACAGTTGAGCAACTAGAATCCTACATTAGACAAGAATGGGTTAACATTCCTATCCCTAAACTTGAGCAACTTGTCTCCTCAGTCCCCAGACGTTTACAGACTGTTGTAAAGAGAAAAGGGGATGTCTCACAGTGGTAAACATGGCCTTCCTGTTAGGACTAGGACTGTTTTGGCCTCTAGAGGCCGCTGTTATTTCCTTTTCATGTCGTGTTTATTTTGGCCTCTAGAGGCCGCCACTGTTCCTGTGTTTTGTGTTTGTGTTAATTGCCTAATTATCTTCACCTGTGTCCTTAATTAGTTTGTCTATTTATACCCCTGAGTTCAGTCCTCTTGTCACGGAGTCTTTGTGCTGTTATGTTTATCTCCAGTTTCCTTTGTACTGTGTTTTTTGATCTTCCTAGCTTTTGTATTTTTGCACTTTGCTTTTCTTTTGGATTATACTCTTTGGTTTTTTTGTTGTCTTTTGTTTTGCCCTGTATATAGTGTATATAGTTTAAATAAACCTTTTGATTCTTTTTCTACTTCCGCCTCACGCCTCTGCATTTGAGTCATCCCCCTGGTGGCCTAGTGGGGGTTTGCTGGATTATCACACCAACGAACCAGGTTCGAATCCCAGCAAAACCCTAACAGAAAGACTCCGTCATGACCGACTCAGCAGAGGCTGCTTCAACTGTCTACCCGGCCAACCTTCAGGGAATTATGGCAGCTTTGACACGCTTCGGAGCGACCATGGACGCTCATGGACGTACGCTCACCAGCCAACGTGAGGCCCTCGCTCGCCACGAGGAACTGCTTCAGCAAATTGGGAAAACCCTGGCACAGCTGACATCTCTGCCTGCATCTCCTGCTCCTGATCCAGTTCCTGCTCCTGATCCAGTTCCTGCTCCTGATCCAGCTCCCACTCCTGCTCCAGTGCCTCCTGCAATGCTGCCTTCTTCACCTCGCGAACCCAGCCTTCCTGCACCACAGAGGTATGACGGCAAGCACAGTGAGTGCCGAGAGTTCCTTACCCAGTGTCAACTCACCTTTGAGCTTCAGCCTACCACCTACACTACGGATCGCCGCAAGATTGCCTTTGTGATCACCTTATTAGCTGGTAAGGCGCGAGCCTGGGCTACTGCTATCTGGCAAAGACAGGGACCTGAGTGCTTTGATTTCCAGCTGTTTTCTGAAGAGATGCTTCGGGTCTTCGATCAGGCAGACATCAGTACCGACGCAGCCCGAAAGCTCATGTCCATCCGGCAAGGAGGAAGCGTCGCAGATTACGCCATCTCGTTCCGAACACTCGCAGCAGTAAGTGGATGGAACGAGACTGCCCTGGTGTCAGCCTTCCACCATGGTCTGTCTGACCCCATCAAGGACGGTCTGGCCTCTATTGGATGCCCAAGTGACCTCGAAACCCTCATCTCACATGCTATTCGTCTGGACAACAGGATGAGAGAACGCCACCAAGCCTTGAGCCCCCCCAGCCTCCCTACCTCTACCTGGAGACCGTCTACCTCCTTCAGTGACTGTCCAGAACCCATGCAAGTGGGTCGTACTCGCCTCTCCGCATCTGAGAGGGAGCGCAGAAGGAGGGACAAGTGCTGCATCTACTGTGGCAAGCCTGGTCACTTCCGAGCATCATGTCCCGAACTCTTGGGAAAAGGACCGCCCCGTCCAGCCGAGGGAGGGTTGTGACGGGGCCTACCCTCTCTCCCGGACTCCCTGGCCAAGGAATCTACATCCCGGTCTCCATCTCCTGGGGTGAGTCTGTCCACTCTTGTCAAGCTTTGATAGACTCAGGGGCGGCTGGGAACTTTATGGATATTCACTTCGCCCAAAGCATCAATATTCCGACTGCACCTCTTGAAGTCCCACTGTCTGTGTCTGCCCTCGATGGCCAAGCGTTAGGTGATGGAAGAGTCACCCAAGTTACTTCTCCTGTTTTCCTCCAGTCTCAAGGTCACAAGGAAGAAATATCCCTGCACCTGATTCCTTCACCTGAGTTCCCAGTTATTCTAGGCCTTCCTTGGCTTACTCGCCACAACCCTCGCATAGACTGGGTAACAAGCCAGGTTGTGGAATGGGGCCCTGCATGCCATGCCTCTTGTCTGCTCTCTAGCTCTCCTGTGTCTCCTGCCGAGCCCCCTGATCTCACCGAGTTATCTCAAGTTCCCACAGAGTACTGGGATCTCAAGGAGGTATTCAGCAAGAGCAGGGCCGCCGTTCTTCCTCCGCACCGGGCCTACGACTGTGCCATCGACTTGCTCCCTGGGACTACCCCTCCTCGTGGCAGACTGTTTTCACTCTCTCAGCCAGAACGCAAGGCCATGGAGGAATACCTCAAAGATGCCCTGGTCTCTGGGTTTATTCGACCCTCCACTTCACCTGCTGGAGCCGGCTTCTTCTTTGTCGGCAAGAAGGATGGGGGGCTCCGACCATGTATTGATTACAGGGGCCTGAATAAGATCACTGTGCGCAACCGATATCCCCTTCCGCTGATGTCCACAGCTTTCGACCTGCTCCAAGGCGCCACCGTCTTCACCAAGTTGGACCTACGGAACGCATACCACCTCATCCGTATCCGACAGGGAGACGAGTGGAAGACTGCCTTTAACACCCCGTCTGGGCACTACGAATACCAGGTGATGCCCTTCGGACTCACCAACGCACCAGCTGTTTTTCAGGCCCTAATCAACGACGTCTTAAGGGACATGATTAACCTATACGTTTTTGTCTACCTCGACGACATCCTTATCTTTTCCAAGACCGTGCAGGAGCACCGCCACCATGTCCGCCAGGTTCTCCAGAGGCTGCTACAGAACAATCTGTTCGCCAAGGCCCAGAAATGCGAATTTCATGTTCCCGAGGTCTCCTTTCTGGGATTTATTGTACGGACAGGCCAACTCCAAATGGACCCTGCCAAGACCCTGGCCGTCCGGGATTGGCCTACTCCCAAGTCCGTTAAGGAGGTTCAGCGGTTCTTAGGATTCGCTAACTTCTACCGCAAGTTCATCAGGAACTTCAGTTCTGTGGCAGCACCCATGTCTGACCTCACCAAAGGGACAGGTGGATCTTATGGCTGGTCTCCTCAGGCAGAAAAGGCGTTCAAAGACCTCAAGGACCGCTTCTGCACGGCACCCATTCTGGTTCTCCCGGACACCTCCCAACCATTCATCGTGGAGGTGGACGCCTCGGACAGTGGTGTCGGCGCGGTGCTCTCTCAACGTTCGGAAGGAAAGCTGCACCCCTGCGCTTACTTCTCCCACCGCCTGAGTCCTGCTGAGTCCCGGTACGATGTGGGGGATCGAGAACTGCTAGCGGTCAAACTGGCCCTTGAGGAGTGGAGGCACTGGCTGGAGGGAGCACAACATCCATTCCTGGTTTGGACTGACCACAAGAACCTGGAGTACCTCCAGCAAGCCAAGAGACTGAACCCTCGACAGGCTAGGTGGGCCCTGTTTTTCAGTCGGTTTGACTTCACCCTCTCATACCGCCCCGGCTCCAAGAACACCAAACCTGACGCACTGTCCAGACTGTTCTCTGCCACTAACAGGGAGAATGAAGTCGGGCCTATTATCCCTGTGTCCCGGATTGTGGCCCCTGTCCGCTGGGGTATTGAGGAGGCTGTCCGACGAGCCCAACGCCAGGACCCCGGTCCTGGGACGGGGCCACCAGGCCTCTTGTACGTCCCACATCAAGCCCGGGCCAAGGTTCTCCAGTGGGGTCACTCTTCCCCTCTCACCGCCCACCCGGGAGCTCGGAGGACCCTGGACTTCCTGAAAAGACGCTTCTGGTGGCCTAACATGGAGAAGGAAGTAAGGTCATTTGTCCTGTCCTGTGAGGTTTGCACCAGAACCAAGAACCCACGACAGCGTCCCCAGGGTCTCCTGCATCCTCTGACCATTCCCCGGCGTCCCTGGTCCCACGTGGCAGTCGACTTTATCACGGGTCTCCCTGAGTCACAAGGTAACACGGTCATTTTGGTCTTAGTTGACAGATTCTCCAAGGCCTGCCGCTTCATACCACTGTGCAAACTCCCCTCTGCTCTTGAAACTGCGAAACTTTTGTTTAATCATGTCTTCCGAGTCTTTGGTCTTCCACAGGACATCGTCTCAGACCGAGGGCCCCAGTTCTCCTCCCGAGTGTGGCACGGGTTCTGCAAGGTCATCGGAGCCACTGCCAGCCTCTCCTCTGGGTTTCACCCACAGTCCAATGGTCAGACGGAGAGGCTCAACCAGGACCTGGAAACCACCCTGCGAGGCCTGGCTATGGATAACCCGACATCGTGGAGCACCTGGCTGCCATGGGCGGAGTACGCCCACAACACCCTGCAGTCATCGGCCACCAAGCTGTCGCCATTCCAGTGCCAATTCGGGTTCCAGCCACCTCTGTTCCCGGACCAGGAGGAGGACGCGGGGGTGCCCTCGGTCAACCAATATGTGAGACGGTGTCGCAAGACCTGGAGCAAGGTCAGGAAGACCCTCATACAGACCTCCAGAACCAACCAGACTCAGGCCAACCGCCATAGAAGACCTGCACACGCTTTCCGCCCTGGGCAGCGTGTTTGGCTGTCCACTAAGGACCTTCCACTGCGGGTGGAGAACCGCAAGCTTGCTCCTCGCTACATTGGCCCCTTCAAGGTGGTGCGCAGGGTGAACCCTGTCTCCTACCGGCTCCAGTTGCCCCGGACTCTGAGGATCAACCCCACTTTCCATGTTTCCCTGTTACGGCCCGTACTGACATCTACGTATGCCCCTGCCCCTAGGAACCCCCCACCCCCCCGCATCTTCCAGGGGCAGACTGTGTTCACTGTGAATCGCCTGCTTGACTCCCGCCGGGTCCGCGGCGGGTTGCAATATCTGGTGGACTGGGAGGGCTATGGTCCTGAGGAGCGCTGCTGGGTTCCTGCTCGGGATGTCCTTGATAAAGAACTATGTCGGGACTTCCATTCGGCCCATCCGGATCGCCCTGGGAACGTCAGGAGACGCTCCTAGAGGGGGGGGTCCTGTTAGGACTAGGACTGTTTTGGCCTCTAGAGGCCGCTGTTATTTCCTTTTCATGTCGTGTTTATTTTGGCCTCTAGAGGCCGCCACTGTTCCTGTGTTTTGTGTTTGTGTTAATTGCCTAATTATCTTCACCTGTGTCCTTAATTAGTTTGTCTATTTATACCCCTGAGTTCAGTCCTCTTGTCACGGAGTCTTTGTGCTGTTATGTTTATCTCCAGTTTCCTTTGTACTGTGTTTTTTGATCTTCCTAGCTTTTGTATTTTTGCACTTTGCTTTTCTTTTGGATTATACTCTTTGGTTTTTTTGTTGTCTTTTGTTTTGCCCTGTATATAGTGTATATAGTTTAAATAAACCTTTTGATTCTTTTTCTACTTCCGCCTCACGCCTCTGCATTTGAGTCATCCCCCTGGTGGCCTAGTGGGGGTTTGCTGGATTATCACACCAACGAACCAGGTTCGAATCCCAGCAAAACCCTAACACTTGTCCCAACTTTTTTGAGATGTGTTGTTGTCATGAAATTTAAAATCACCTAATTTTTCTCTGTAAATGATACATTTTCTCAGTTTAAACATTTGATATGTCATCTATGATCTATTCTGAATAAAATATGGAATTTTGAAACTTCCACATCATTGCATTCCGTTTTTATTTACAATTTGTACTTTGTCCCAACTTTTTTGGAATCGGGGTTGTATAACCTCGTGAAAGAAAGTGATTTGTTACTCAATTTGGTGGCTTTTGGCCCATTTTAGCAAGTTTATTTAAAAACACAAAAGCCCAGCAACAAATCAAGCAAATTTTTGAGCATGTTAGCAATTGTCATGTATTTGAAACATCTATCGCTCACATCACAGTTGCTGGTTATACAAGATGAGAGAGTATAACCAACTTCAACAAACATCTGGAAAAATTAAAGAGATTTTGAAAAATGTTTGAATATGAGGCATAAGCAAATATGTCTGCATGATCAGTTTCCTCTGATTGCATTGTTCTTTGACTGTGTTGCTGCCTTGGTGGTTTCCAGCTATTCCCTGCAGAGTACTCCAGTCACAGGAGAGTTTATTACAGCTGCATGTGTAGTAGTAATAATAATAATAATAATAATAATGTATTATTATTATTATTGTTGTTGTTATTATGTTTATTTATTTATTTATTATATTTAAACAATATTGGTTGGCTTTTTTCGTGGTATATCAGATACAGTATCTTCCATTCAGCTAGCATGATATTGAACAAATCGAAGACAAGTAGCTGAATGGACTATATCTGATATACCACGAAAAAAGCCATTATTATTATTATTATTATTATTATTATTATTATTATACATACACATTTGATGGAACAATTATAGATTTTACAAAAAGTTAAGAACAGGGGTGTAACTTACCAATATTGAATGCTGATTCTGATTGAATGTAATTCAATGTTCTGTCCATCCAATGTACAAAGTCAAAGTTCTAACAATAAAAATGGTACAAGTCCAAAAAGCCTGAACAACAACCCAACTTATATACAAGCTATATACAGGTTGACAGTTCAAGTTCAAAGTTACTTTTGGTCGTAATTAATTGTTACATTGCAGTTGTTCAAAACAAAAGGGCTTTGCTGAATGAAGTCCTCTTGTAAAAGTCTCCATCACTTTTCCTCACCTCCAAGTACAACTTTGACAATATTTCCGCTGTTGCTCTCTTTTCCAGTTTTTCGATGTCCGTTGATATGTTTTTCTCTTGTAAATATGCGTGAAGAATATCCAGTGAAGTTTTGATAGCCTTTTGGCTATCCAGTGCGTCTTTCTCTTTCAAAATTCTCTCTAAAGCTTTCACTTTTACTGAAGCAAACCTCGCAGCTGTGTTTGTGTACAAACTGTCACAGTCACTCACTAGCATGGAAGTTTTACATCACCGATGTGTCTCTTCTCCATTTTTTTATGTCTGTTGGTATGTTTTTCTCTTGTAAATATGCGAGAAGAATATATAATGAAGTTTTGGTAGCCTTTCAGATGTTCAGCACGTCTTTAGTTTCAGTTTTCAGTTTATTTATTTATTTAGTGCTTAATCTGAGCACTGAATTAGCCTCATCTTCTCTCTTTCCTGGCCAATAAAGAAATGATTCTGTGCATGCGCAGCAGAAAAGTTTTGTCAAATATATTCGCATGAGCTGAGATATGTGACATCATGTTGTCTTGACAATGTGCAATATTATAACAATATTGTATGCTCATTTTCCATTGGGGAGAGTGGCGTAATACATGGAGGATAAGCGATATGATAACAATATTGCATGCCATCAATAAACCCACTAGAAGGGAATAAAATACATGGTTTTATTCCATGGAAAAAGTGGTCTGTATGTATAATAATTATTTATACCATGCAAATTCAATTATATGGTTTTCAAATTTGCCCAACAATTAGAACAACTTACTAAATATAGGCAGTAATAAAGTATAAAAGTAAACATATCTAAATGTTAAAAAATCTAAAATTGTGTCTATATATGCATATATAATATTATATGTAACTATTAATATCACAATGAAAAATGAAAAAAATGGAAGGATATAAAATGTATCAAAATTTGTATCCTTATTGCATAGCTAACAGTAATATAAAAATACATTTATATCCAAAAAAATGTAAAAAATGAGTTCATTCATCCAAATGCCTGCTGGAAGAAGACTGTTTTGTAATAATAATAGTAAAGTTCAATAGGCATTTTTGAAAGAGTACTGTTTATTGTCTATTTTAAAAAATATAAATTTTTCAAATGTTGAAATGGTATGATACGTTAATGGTATAATTACAGACAAACCCAAATCACTGTCTTATATTACATTACCTACATAGAACTTGACAAATGACAAATAACAATTTAATGGCAGTCTAAGGGTTACAGGTTTCAGGAAATTTTCCAAAATAGTTTCTGAACTTTACGAAGAAAATTGCTTTTAACCATTGGTAGCATAAAATGATTCAATAAATAAATGAACATTTTTATCTATAATCGATGCTTCTGCCTGTCTACTATCTACTGTCACATATAATCAGATCTGTACATAGTACAACATTCAGCTCTTTTTGATGCTGTGCCTAAATCTGTTTGTCTCTTTTTTTTTCTCTTCAAGTTTGTGAATTAAGCTGAATTAAGATGGAAAAAAACATTGCTGGCTCTGGACTTCAATCAACCAGTCACCATACATCTGTATTTTTACATATTTCTATAATATATGGGTTCACTTATTCTTAGATATATAGTATTGTGTAATGGATAATATGTATTGGGATGCATTGGGAATTTTCTTAACATTTTATAAAGTAGGCTGCATAGAAAGAATCTTTTAAATTGCATTACAGTTGCACTCAAACTGTGTTGTGAAAGAGTACATTTCAGCTGAAAAACAGAGAACTGGCCTAGTGTTTTGCTAGTTCCCTTGAATGTACAGTACAATCTGTGTTGGGTCGGCTCTTGCAGCTGGTGGCCTTTAACCTTCCAAAATTCTTCCTCAAGTCCCTACAGTATTTCTCTCATGAAACAACAGAAGTACTCAGCTCTTCTTCTTCTTCTTCTTCTTCTTCTTCTTCTGTGATGGGAAACAGTCTACAATGTCCATACAGTTAAATTGTCCCATAATTTATTGTATGCTCCAAATTTATAGATGCCAAAAATGAATGTGCATATTTAGTTGTTAGCTACAGCACATTTGTTTTGTGTTGTTTTTCTTTCTTAAAATGTATTGATTTGTGATTTTCTATGGGAATTTCAGACAGAAAAATGTCATAAGGAATTTATATTATATTTTTTAATTGTTGCAATACTAGTAAGTTCATATAATTCATTTATAATGTTATATGTTCCCTTTTTATTAAAAGAAAAAGTCTATAATAATTTAAGCGTTTGTTTTCTCTATTTTTTTCACTTTTTATCCTGTATGTCATATTTTGACTGTTCACTGACAAAATATGCCGAAATAGGAAAGTCTAATTTCACCAGGTTTGCACTGAAGTCTTACCTAAAAGACCAACAAAAGGATAGAACTGAAACTAATGAGGATACTCTAATTTACTGTAGTCTGTTATTGTATCCCCATCATAAATGTGTAAACGGAACACAATTGTCTAATAGTAGTCTCAACTATGTCTTGTACAACTTTCTGGACACAGTCTTGCTTTGGCTGCAAAAACATGTTCATATATCAAACTTTAATATTTACTGCTCTGCTGTCTTGTTTGATAGAGCTTTAAGTTCTTCCTGATGTTATGAAAAATGATTAAACCTCAAGACTTTCCGAGGAAGTGATGAGGAGTTCAATATGTTAAGTTTTGCACTACATAAAATTCTAGCCTATATACACTCACTGACCACTTTATCAGGAACACCCATACACCTACTGTTTGATGCAGTTATCTAATCAGCCAATCCCTTGACAGCAGCACAATGCATAAAATCATGCAGATACAAATCAAGCACTTCAGTTAATATTCACTTCAAACATCAGAATGGGAAAAATTGTGATCTCTGTGACTTTTCACATGGCTGTTGGTGCCAGATGAACTGGTTTGAATATTTCAGAAACTGCTGATCTCCTGCGGTTTTCACACACAACAGTCTCTAGAGTTTACACAGAATGGTGCATAAAACAAAAAAAACAAAAAAAACATTGAGTGAGCGACAGTACAAAGTTCACTCTATGGGTCCCGGAACATGGTCGACACTCAAGAGGCGAGAAGAGAATGCTATATCCAGAGTACATTGCAAAGATCTTACATCCAGACTCTGAGGTGCTGCTTACAACATGTGAGCTACACTGAGCAGCATAGGACCATACAGCATGGAGGAAGATTGTGGCTGCTGCTTGCGGAACACGGTCCCCCCATGATTGGCAGACGATGATGATGACTGTCCTGTGAGTGGAAACACCTTGCTGATAAGAGAGATCAGAGGAAAATGACCAGATTGGTTTGAGCAGCCAGGAAGGATATAGTAACTCATATAATCACTCTTTATAACCGTGGTGAGCAGAAAAGCATCTCAGCATCAACAGCAGAAGACCACATTAGGGTCCACTCCTGCCAGCCAAGAACAGGAATCTTAGAATCAGGAACAAGTTCCTATTAAAGTGGCTGGTAAGTGTATATGTGTAAGCTTGAGAGCAGCATTTTATTGATAGCTTTCTTGCATGTATAGGTTCTACCTAATGTTTTTAGATGTTTGCTTAGTATATTTAAAATACTACCATTTTTACTGTTCATTTTTGCTTTGGCCCATAATAAAAAATTTAAGATTAGTGATAAAGTTTCCGAAGTGATAAAGTTCTATTAGGTGTAAATGTGAGTGTGAATGGTTGTTTGTCTATGTGTCAGCCCTGCGATGACCTGGCGACTTGTCCAGGGTGTTCCCCGCCTCTTGCCCACAGTCAGCTGGGATAGGCTCCAGCTTGCCTGCGACCCTCAACAGGATAAGCAGCTACAGATAATGGATGGATGGATAAAGTTCTATTAACCTGATGTCACATTGGTTTATGGAATTGATTCCACTTTTAAGTAAATGTTTTTTAGTGGATTTTAAGTTGAACATGACAGTAACCAGTTCATCCACCTGGTCAGATTCAGCACGAGTTAAGTGATACCAGTCAACTCAGTGAGTTAATCATCAGCTGCCACATTTACTGGTAGGTTTTTGGGCTTTCAGTTTTAGTCAAACATGGCTGGCAACAATTATATTATGTTTGCCAAGTGAGTTAATTGTGTAATAACTCTACCTTGTATTATTCATTGCAGTGTGTTTGTTATAAAATCTACTTAGAATGGTAAATAACTACTATATATAACACATTTGAATTAGACTTAACCAGCGAACATTTCTGCATTGATATTATGTGAAGTTGTTTCTGTACTTAACTTTCATTAAAGTAGAAAGTGAAGATGATTCATGTCTATTCATTGTGATGTTCATTTCCCTATTACATTACATACATAGAGTAGTGCAAAGATATGAAGTTTATCTTCGAGTGGTGAACACATTCATGAGTGAGCGAAGCAAATGAGTGATATATTTTTCAACATGAGAAGATAAACTTCATATCTTTGCACCACCGCGTAATATTCTTTATATTATATGGACACATCTACAACAAAATATGCAAGTTAATCAAAAGAATTTTAATTTTGAACTGGTTCGCCATTTTGACAACGTGTGTCCAGTCAGCGGGAAAACACTGGGAGTGACGTCATTGGAGTCAAACATTAGAAATTATTATACATGCAGGCCACTTTTTCCATGGAATAAAACATGTATTCTCTTCCCTTCTAGTGGGTTTATTGATGGCATGCAATATTGTTATCATATTGCTTATCCTCTATGTATTACGCCACTCTACCCAATGGAGAATGAGCGTGCACTATTGTTACAATATTACATGTTGTCAAGACAACACAACGTCACATGTCAGATCTCATGCGAATATCCAATGACAAAATTTTTCTGCTGCGCATACGCAGAATCATTTCTTTGTCCGTCGGGAAAGAGAGAAGATGAGGCTAATCCAGTGCTACTGCTAGGAATAAGCACTAAATAAATAAACTAAAAACTGAAACTGAAGATGCGCTGAACACCCGACAGGCTACCAAAACTTTATGATATATTCTTCAAGCATATTTACAAGAGAAAAACATACCAGCGGACATCGAAAAACTGGAAAAGAGACATTGGAGATGTAAGACTTCTGCGCTAGTGAGTGACTGTGACAGTTTGTAAGCAAACATGGCCATGAGGTTTACTTCATTAAAAGCAGATTTTGAGAGAATCTTGGCTGCCAGTTCGCGCCGTTGTGTGTAGTTGTCAATGTTGATTTTAAAAGTAACTAAATAAATTACACAGGGAAACTAATAATAATAATAATAATAATAATATTTGGCTCGACTACGCTAGCATTGGCCTTTGCTAACACTACACCGGCTGGAAGGCAACTGCACTGCCACGCTAACAGCACCGAGTCACAGGTAAGCTAGCATTGGCCTTCACTAACACTACTGCTACACCAGCTGGAAGGTAAATGGACTACTGCGCTAACAGCACCGAGTCGCGGTTAAGCTAGCATTGGCCTTCACTAACACTACTGCTACACCAGCTGGAAGGTAACTGGACTACTGCGCTAACAGCACCGAGTCACGGTTAAGCTAGCATTGGCCTTCACTAATGCCACTGCTACACCGGCTGGAAGGTAACTGGACTACCATGCTAACAGCACCAAGTCGCGGTTAAGCTAGCATTGGCCTTCGCTAACACTACTGCTACACCAGCTGGAAGGTAACTGGACTACTGCGCTAACAGCACCGAGTCACGGTTAAGCTAGCATTGGCCTTCACTAACGCTACTGCTACACCGGCTGGAAGGTAATGGGACTACTGCTCTAACAGCAACGAGTCACAGTTAAGCTAGCATTGGCCTTCACTAATGCCACTGCTACACCAGCTGGAAGGTAACTGGACTACCATGCTAACAGCACCGAGTCGCGGTTAAGCTAGCATTGGCCTTCGCTAACACTACTGCTACACCAGCTGGAAGGTAACTGGACTACTGCGCTAACAGCACCGAGTCACAGTTAAGCTAGCATTGGCCTTCGCTAACACTACTGCTACACCGGCTGGAAGGTAATGGGACTACTGCTCTAACAGCAAAGAGTCGCAGTTAAGCTAGCATTGGCCTTCACTAATGCTACTGCTACACCGGCTGGAAGGTAACTGGACTACCACACTAACAGCACCAAGTCGCGGGTAAGCTAGCATTGGCCTTCGAGAATGCTGATATGAAGAGAGTGTGTATGTATAATAATAATATTGGCTGGCGTTTTTTTTCTTGGTCTATCAGATATATTCCATTCAGCTAGCGTGATATTGAATTTGTATTCGACTTGTTCAATATCATGCTAGCTGAATGGAATATATCTGATAGACCACTCAATGCCAGCCAATATAATTTAAATATATCACTCAGATCCGGGATATATTTTGTATGAAAAATATGAACTTTTTAACACAAGAAGATAAACTTCATATCTTCAAGCCAACGTATGATTTTCTTTTATTATATAGACACATTCACCAACAAAAAGTACCCAAATTTATCAAAATGATTCGTTGATTTCCTCATGAGTGACACATTGAGAAATATGTCATGGTTTTGTTTCAACATACCCCGGATGTAGTTTATATGAAAAATACAAGTTTCCCAGTAAAACACTTTTGTCCATAGATCATAATATTCAGCAGCCATCTGCTGCTTCACTTATGTGTTAAAGCAAGGGTGAAATATGTTTTAACATTCTTGCCAGAATGTTGGTTTGTGCAAAACAACTCAAATATTGATATTTTCACTGGATCTTTTTGACAGTTGCACTGTCTGCAATTCATGACATTAGAAAGCCATGAAAAAAGAAAAACAGTGCATTTTAGTGAAAGCATCACAGGGCCTGTTTGGTATGTTAATTTTTTTTTATTATTATTATCTATTTATTTTCAGAAATGTGAGTCAACTTCCAAGTTTCCAACAGATGGTGTCCAAGAGTCCACTTGTTTGTGAACAACACATCACTAATACAGTGGTGCTTGAAAGTTTGTGAACCCTTTAGAATTTTCTATATTTCTGCATAAATATGACCTAAAACGTCATCAGATTTTCACACAAGTCCCAAAAGTAGATAAAGAGAACCCAGTTAAACAAATGGGACAAACATATTATACTTCGTCATTTATTTATTGAGGAAAATGATCCGATATTACATATCTGTGAGTGGCAAAAGTATGTGAACCTCTCGGATTAGCAGTTAATTTGAAGGTGAAATTAGAGTCAGCTGTTTTCAATCAATGGGATGATAACCAGGTGTGAGTGGGCACCCTGTTTTATTTAAAGAACAGTGATCTATCACAGTCTGATCTTCACAACACATGTTTGTGGAAGTGTATCATGGCACGAACAAAGGAGATTTCTGAGGACCTCAGAGAAAGCGTTGTTGATGCTCATCAGGCTGGAAAAGGTTATAAAGCCATCTCTAAAGAGTTTGGACTCCACCAATCCACAGTCAGACAGATTGTGTACAAATATGGGGAGGAAATTCAAGACTATTGTTACCCTCCCCAGGAGTGGTCGACCAACAAAGATCACTCCAAGAGCAAGGCGTGTAATAGTCGGCGAGGTCACAAAGGACCCCAGGGTAACATCTAAGCAACTGAAGGCCTCTCTCATATTCGCTAATGTTAATGTTCATGACTCCACCATCAGGAGAACAATGAATAACAATGGTGTGCATGACAGGGTTGCAAGGGGAAAGCCACTGCTCTCCAAAAAGAACATTGTCTGCAGTTTGCTAAAGATCATGTGGACAAGCCAGAAGGCTATTGGAAAAATGTTTTGTGGATGGATGAGACCAAAATAGAACTTTTTGGTTTAAATGAGGAGCGTTATGTTTGGAGAAAGGAAAACACCGCATTCTAGCATAAGAACCTTATCCCATCTGTGAAACATGGTGGTGGTAGTATCATGGTTTGGGCCTGTTTTGCTGCATCTGGGCCAGGATGGCTTGCCATCATTGATAGAACAATGAATTCTGAATTATACCAGCAAATTCTAAAGGAAAATGTCAAGACATCTGTCCATGAACTGAATCTCAAGAGAAGGTGGGTCATGCAGCAAGACAATGACCCTAAGCACACAAGTCGTTCTACCAAAGAATGGTTAAAGAAGAATAAAGTTAATGTTTTGGAATGGCCAAGTCAAAGTCTTGACCTAAATCCAATCAAAATGTTGTGGAAGGACCTGAAGCAAGCAGTTCATGTGAGGAAACCCAACAACGTCCCAGAGTTGAAGCTGTTCTGTACGGAGGAATGGGCTAAAATTCCTCCAAGCCGGTGTGCAGGACTGATCAACAATTACTGGAAACGCTTAGTTGCAGTTATTGCTGCACAAGGGGGTCACACCAGATACTGAAAGCAAAGGTTCGCGTGCTTTTGCCACTCACAGATATGTAATATTGGATCATTTGCCTCAATAAATGAATGACCAAGTATAATATTTTTGTCTCATCTGTTTAACTGGGTTCTATTTATCTACTTTTAGGACTTGTGTGAAAATCTGATGATGTTTTAGGCCATATTTATGCAGAAATATAGAAAATTCTAAAGGGTTCACAAACTTTCAAGCACCACTGTATATTGGATTTATACAATGCTGTATAAACACAGAAGATTTGTCACTTTATTCATCAATGAGTAGTTTCTGTAGTGTAGAGTTATTTTTCCACACTTAAATAGTTTAAATAAACCAGTGTTGCAATGTTCTGGATTTTTGACCTATGTTTGACCTGATGATCTAGAGTAGACAGTTGTTTAAAGTAAGCAATAACTATCCAAATACCTTTCACAGTATCATACAAGAAAACAATAAAAACAGCTTTCACTGGTGTGTTCCATCTGATCTCTCTAATGAGACTACACAGATGTCTGGATTGCAAGCAAAATTCAGCAAATGCGTGTATATGTTGTCTTAATCCTTCCATCCATCCATCCATCATCTGTAGCCACTTATCCTGTTCTACAGGGTCGCAGGCAAGCTGGAGCCTATCCCAGCTGACTATGGACGAGAGGCGGGGTACACCCTGGACAAGTCGCCAGGTCATCGCAGATGTCTTAATCCTGTTTTTTTTTTCCACTGCTTCATGTGTGCATATGGTGAGGGGAAACTACACTTTGCCAGTAGTTAAGCTTAAGGCCCTAAATCAGTATTGCCTAGAGACATTCTTTCTAGATTTGGCCACCCTTTTGGTGACTTTTTGTTTTTGTCACTATTAATACCTAAATTGTCCTGTTATGTCCTCAGATGAATGTTCGAGCCCCGGGGCCGGCGAGGGCCTTTCTGTGCGGAGTTTGCATGTTCTCCCCGTGTCCACGTGGGTTTCCTCCGGGTGCTCCAGTTTCTCCCACAGTCCAAAGACATGCAGGTTAGGTTAACTGGTGACTCTAAATTGACCGTAGGTGTGAATGTGAATGGTGAAATGTCATATATAATTAAATCAATTATATATTTTATATATTGCAGTGTTCACCCCAGGATTAAAATAAAGCCCTAACTTTTAGGTGGCCACAGGCCACCCTGTGTGGCCCACAGCATTAATGCTGCATCACAGAAGTGTAAGTTACCTTTGCCAAGGGCACTGATACAACCCCATACCATGACACACCCTGGCTTTTGGACTTGTTGCTGTTAACAGTTTGGATGGTCCTTTTCATCTTTGGTCCAGAGCACATGGTGTCCATTTCTTCCAAAAGGGACTTGTAATACTGATTCATCTGACCACAATACACATTCCCACTGTGTGATGGATCCCAGATGCCTCCAAGTCCAGAAAATTCAACAGCACTTCTGGACACAGTTAACATAAGCCTTCTTTTTTGCACAGTAAAGTAACTGGCATTCGTGGATGTAACTCCATATTGTAGTGCTTGACAAAGGGTTGCCAAAGGAATCCTGAGCCCATGTAGTTATATCAGCTATAGATGAATGACGGTTCTTGATCCAGTGCTGTCTGAGGGATCAGAGATCACAGGTGTTCAGCTTAGGCTTGTGCCCTTGCCCTTTATGCACCAAAATTCCTTCAGATTCCTTGAATCGTTTAATGATATTATGCACCATAGAGGGTGAAATATCCAAATCCCTTCATATCTTTCCCTGAGGAACATTGTTTTTAAACATTTCAATAATTTTCTCATACATTTGTTGACAAACTAGAGATCCTCAGCCTATCATTGCTCCTCAAAAAACTAGGCCTTTCCTGGATACTGATTTTATACCAAATTATGATACAGTCACCTGGTGACATCACCTGTTTCAAATCACATCTTTATCTAATTGTTTTACCTCATTACTAGCCCTAAACTGCCCCCGTCACAACTTTTTTTGGAATGTGTTGTAGGCCTGAAACACAGGAATGTTTTTATTGTGAAATTAAATGAAGTTAACCAGACAACATATAGTGGTGCTTGGAAGTTTGGGAACCCTTTAGAATTTTCTATATTTCTGCATAAATATGACCTAAACCATCAGGTTTTCACACAAGTCCTAAAAGTATGTGAACCTTTGCTTTCAGTATCTGGTGTGACCTGCTTGTGCAGCAATAACTGCAACTAAACGTTTCCGGTAACTGTCGATCAGTCCTGCACACTGGCTTGGAGGAATTTTAGCCCATTCCTCCGTATAGAACAGCTTCAGCTCTGGGATGTTGGTGGGTTTCCTCACATGAACTGCTCGCTTCAGGTCCTTCCACAACATTTTGATTAGATTAAGGTCAGGACTTTGACTTGGCCATTCCAAAACATTAACTTTATTTTTCTTTAACCATTCCTTGGTAGAACAACTTGTGTGCATGACCCACCTTCTCTTGAGATTCAGTTCATGGACAGATGTCCTCACATTTTCCTTTAGAATTCACTGGTATAATTCAGAATTCATTATTCCATCAATGATGGCAAGCCGTCCTGGCCCAGGTGCAGTAAAACGGACCCAAACCATGATTCTACCACCACCATGTTTCACAGATGGGATAAGGTTCTTATGCTAGAATGCGGTGTTTTCCTTTCTCCAAACATAACGCTCCTCATTTAAACCAAAAAGTTCTATTTTGGTCTCATCCATCCACAAAATATTTTTCCAATAGCTTTCTGGCTTGTCCATATGATCTTTAGCAAACTGCAGATGAGCAGCAGTGTTCTTTTTGGAGAGCAGTGGCTTTCTCCTTGCAACCCTGTCATACACACCATTGTTGTTCAGTGTTCTCCTGATGGTGGATTCATGAACGTTAACATTAGCCAATGTGAGAGGCTTTCAGTTGCTTAGAAGTTACCCTGGGGTCCTTTGTGACCTCGCCGACTATTGGAGTGATCTTTGTTGGTCGACCACTCCTGGGGAGGGTAACAATGGTCTTAAATTTCCTCCATTTGTACACAATCTGTCTGACTATGGATTGGTGGAGTCCAAACTCTTTAGAGATGGTTTTGTAACCTTTTCCAGCCTGATGAGCATCAATAACACTTCTTCTGAGGTCCTCAGAAATCTCCTTTGTTCATGCCATGATACACTTCCACAAACATGTGTTGTGAAGATCAGACTTTGATAGATCCCTGTTCTTTAAATAAAACAGGGTGCCCACTCACACCTGATTGTCATCCCATTGATTGAAAACACCTGACTCTAATTTCACCTTCAAATTAACTGCTAATCCTAGAGGTTCACATACTTTTGCCACTCACAGATATGTAATATTGGATCATTTTCCTCAATAAATAAATGATCAAATATAATACAAATTTTATTTGTCTCATTTGTTTAACCGGGTTCTCTTTATCTCCTTTTAGGGCTTGTGTGAAAATCTGATGACATTTTAGGTAATTTATGCAGAAATATAGAAAATTCTAAAGGGTTCACAAACTTTCAAGCACCACTGTATGAAAGATCTTGTGTTCATACTGTCTGCAATGAAATACAAGTAAAAGTGAAATAAATCACTGCTTTGTTGTTTTTTTTAATTTGCATTTTCTATACTGTCCCAATTTTTCCTGATTTGGGGTTGTACTGTATATTTCTACATAAATATGACTTAAAACATTATCAGATTTTACCCACAAGTAGATAAAGAGAACCAAATTAAACAAATAAGATTTAAAAAATTATAGTTAATTTATTTATCAAAGAAAATGATCCAATATTATATATCTGTGAGTGGAAAAAGTATTTTGTATTCAGTAAGTCAGTGTAAATACTAAAGCTAGACAATGACTGAATTTATCAGTAGATGGCAGTATGGAGTCATTTTTAATCCCTGAAACCACAGGCTCGATCCTAAATGGCTCCATATTGAAGATAAAATGGACCAGTGTAAACACCATTATTCCTGATGTAGTGCACTTATCTAGGGATGTAGGGAGCAGTTTGGGATTTAGCCGCTGAATGTCTACTAAAGGCGTTGATGGTTGGAAGTTAGGTTGTGTTTTTGTCTTATTTTAACTTTATTTGTTTTAGGTTTTAAATCGAGGACAGAGGTCTGGTCGAGTAAACGTCTTAGTGCTTCACTTTTCCAAACCTTGTGGAGTTCCGGTTTCCTCGAGTGCTATCTGCATTACTTACTTCCGGTATTGTTTTTAAGAATGTTAGATAGTTATTGCAAGTGATCAGGTTATAGTTACGGAAGAGAAGACGCACTGAAAGCTGCATCAGTAGTTTAGGCTGTAAAATGGCCAAGTTTTTTGTGTCGCTGGTGTTTATTTTATCCACGCTGACTCGTGAGAGAGTGTGTGCTGTATCAGAAACAGCCTCGAGCATGTGGCAGAGTGCACACTCCGCTGTGAAGAGCCTCGGTGATGATGCTCACTCCTATCTGGTTTCCCTTTTCGGTAAACAAACAGTCGAGACGCTGCTAAAGGTAAGAAGACTGAGTGTTTATCCTTAAATACCAATTAAAAATCTGACCAGTCTGACTAACTCTAGTAAGACCATCCTCCCACGTGTAAAACGAAGCGTCATTCAGTGTCAAGTTTATATTGGTATTAAGTGTCACCTTTATCATGTGCACTCCTGGTATGGGGAGAGCGGGGAAACTTGTGACAGGGGAGACCTGGGGCAGTTTGTATTCCCATTAATTAAAGTGCATATTCTGGACCAACTCGTTTTTGTTTTTTTTTTAATATGAAAGTATTTAAAACAAGGACCTCTTGTTTTAAATTTTTGTAATGGAGTTCACATGCGGCCTTTCTGTGTGGAGTTTGCATGTTCTCCCCGTGTCCGCGTGGGTTTCCTCCGGGTGCTCCGGTTTCCCCCACAGTCCAAAGACATGCAGGTTAGGTTAACTGGTGACTCTAAATTGACCGTAGGTGTGAATGTGAGTGTGAATGGTTGTCTGTGTCTGTGTCAGCCCTGTGATGACCTGGCGACTTGTCCAGGGTGTACCCCGCCTTTCGCCCGTAGTCAGCTGGGATAGGCTCCAGCTTGCCTGCGACCCTGTAGAAGGATAAAGCGGCTAGAGATAATGAGATGAGATGAGTTCACATGCGGCGGCACGGTGGTGTAGTGGTTAGCGCTGTCGCCTCACAGCAAGAAGGTCCGGGTTTGAGCCCCTTGGCCAGCGAGGGCCTTTCTGTGCGGAGTTTGCATGTTCTCCCCGTGTCTGCGTGGGTTTTCTCCGGGTGCTCCGGTTTCCCCCACAGTCCAAAGACATGCAGGTTAGGTTAACTGGTGACTCTAAATTGACCGTAGGTGTGAATGTGAGTGTGAATGGTTGTGTGTCTACGTGTCAGCCCTGTGATGAGCTGGTGACTTGTCCAGGGTGTACCCCGCCTTTTGCCTGTAGTCAGCTGGGATAGGCTCCAGCTTGTCTGCGACCCTGTAGAACAGGATAAAGCGGCTAGAGATGAGTATGTCCCTTTACTGTGGGTGGTAAAAGCACTTCACAACTGTGGGTCTCCCAACTGGGCTTTCTTCAAGAGCAGAAAAAGGAACAAATGCAAGAACATTGTCATTCCTTACATTTCTGGTCTATCTGAGAAACTCAGGAGGATCTTCTACAAACACATTCCGGTACATTTCAGACCCAGTAACACCCTGAAGCAGAAACTGGTCGACCCTAAGGACAGAATAGCCAGACACAAACAGGGCAACGTAGTGTATGCAATTCAGTGCAGTGAGGAATGCACGGACACGTATATTGGGGAAACAAAACAACCGCTTCACAGGCGCATGGCTCAACACGAGAGCTAGTTCCTCAGGCCAGGACTCTGCTGTCTATCTTCATCTTAACAACAAAGGACACTCATTTCAGGATTGCAACGTACGCATTTTAGCCAGAAAGGATCGTTGGTATGAGCAAGGAGTTAAAGAAGCCATTTTTGTTAACCTGGAACAGCCATCACTGAACAGAGGTGGTGGTTTAAGGCCCTGTCCACACGGCAATGGATTCAGGTGAATCTGATAAAATTGTTTATCGTTTCGGCCTGGCGTCCACACGGCACCGGCGTTTTGGGTGCCCCAAAACGAAATCTTTTGAGAACGGGTTCCAGAGTGGAAAGATCTGGCAACGGCGCTGTTGCGAAGTCGTCTGGATGAGTAGAACGGATTTGTTTACGATGACGTCACAACCACATGTGCTTCACGCCGGGTAGAAGTGTAAGGCCCAATCCCAATTCTAATTTCTACCCCTCCGCCTTCCCCTCCGCCTTCCCCTTGGCCCTTCCCCTTGAAACTGAGCTACAAGGGATAGGGCTTGAAATTCAACCCTTACGTATTGGGATAGCCCTTCAACGATCGCATACGTCATCGCGTACCTCCGTCAGCGTTTACGTTAGCAAAACGCGACCAAATGCGTCATTGGCTGCGACCAGCCGCTACAGTCAGAGCCAGAACAGAAATCTCTGCTGGCAGGGTGTGATTTGTTAACTAACACCACTGAATGGGATATCTTTGGCGCTTAGTGCACCACATCCGACAGAATGAGGTGTCAGAACACTCATGTAAACAATAAAAGCGAGAATAACAGAACAAAACGTACGCAGTCAAGCAACCGAAAACAATACTCACTCCCAAAGCTTTTTAGCAGCAGCTTGGATTTCAGAAATCGCTGCTCATTCTCAGCTCGAAAGCGAATCAAGCGGCGTGTTTCCTCTGGATAACAACTTAAAACACGTAAATAATGGAGAAAATACATTTATGACAATCTTTCGCCGCAGGAAACGCCATCTTTCTTAAATCCGCATGAAATCTCGCTGAAATCCGCATGGCATTGTGGGAAATCACTCAAACCCCTTCGTTCGGAGTCAGCTCCAGGAAAATCTCCGTTTGGAGGGGTACAGAAGCCCTACCCCTTCCCCTACCCCTCCGCGTTAACTGGGATTGGGATACCCCTACCCCTTCACGTGAACGCGCAAAATGGAGGGGAAGGGCCAAGGGGTTGGTCCAAGGGGTGAAATGGGATTCGGCCTAACTCACTCGATGCGAGTTGTCAACAAATCTTATAACTTGGTTCATGAAACGCGCTTACAAAATATTTTCACTGTGAATATTTATTGTGTAATGGTGCAAAGTGAGAGAGAGAGGGAGAATAGCCCTTAGGGCAGAGTCAATCCCGCCAGCAAAAATAGGGGAAAAAAAGGAGCGATCTCACCTCTTCAGATGTTGGTTTAAGTCCTACAATACATTCCTCAAAAAGGGCGTAGAAGAACAAATTAATCCATCAACGTGTAGCATTCAATTTATTCCGGACCATTAAAGACGCCGCCTTCCGCGTAGAATCATACGTCATCCTCGCCGCCATATTGGATGGGTCAAAGCGGAGAATAAAGATGCCTCATTCATGTGCTGCGTTTAACTGTACCAACAGGTTTGCCGTCCAAACGAGATCACATGGGATTACCTTTCACAGGTGAGACTGGAAAAATACTTTTCATTGTATTTGGTCATTATAACGTAATTTTACGAACAGATTTTTCTGACTGTGGCTAATATGAAGTCTCGCGCATAATAGTTTATGTGCATGCGTCCTTACTACTTCTATTATTCTGGTGTCTCCGATGGGACCGTCTTACAGTGCACCTAGAGGTGTGGCATGTGTATTACATCGTTTTCAGCAAGCGTTGCGTTGCCATATGTACCTGATATTTTACTGATCCGTTGCCCATGTGGATGCGATTATTATTATTATTTTTTTTTTTAAATCTCGTTGTCGTGTGGATGTAGCCCAAGACTTCATTTATCAGCCACCTACAATGCAGTCCTTGGCACACTTCCCAGACAACTGAATGCACACCAAAACCCAGCTGTTTTCAGTGACTCACAAGAGGATAGAGAGAATCAACAATCCATCAATCACCCCAATGACTCTGTAGGCCATTCACACCCAGCCCCCAGTGACCCACACCAACAGGATGACTCAACCACAGGCGATTGCTCAAAGGGTGTTTTCACACTTGGTCCCTTTCAGCCATCTAACCGAACTCAGATCGATGACTCAGCATTTTTTGCGCATATGTGAACACTCCAACCGTACCCAGACCCCTTTAAAGCGAACCAAACTGAGACCACCTCAGGAGGTGGTCTCAGTACGGTTCGCTAAAAATCAATGGTACGGTTCGCCTAATCTGCGCATTGTGAACAAAAAGCACACCGGGTTCACTTCGCCTTTTTCACTGTAGTTTAACCTTCGTTTGCCGTAGTTGGTCACATGACTGTAGCAGGGAAACTTAACTTCCTTTTGGAACTTCTACAGTGCGAAATCATTCCGTTATAACTTTCCCCAGTTCGCCTAATGTGCGCGTGAGTTTCTCCCCCTCGTGACAGCACGATGCAGCTCAGCCTCAGTGGACTTCAATGGCATTTGGGAGCTAGTATGCACTTTCAATATCAAAATGCAAGACGATTATTGGACAAATACTGCGAAAACGCCCGCCCACGGAGTCTCATGGACTCCCAGCCTCAGTGGACTTCAATGGCATTTGGGAGCTATGCGCTTTTCAATCTCAAAATGCAAGACGGTTATTGGACAAATACTGCGAAAATGCCCGCCCACGGACTCCGAGCCTCACAGTGGGAGGGACATGGCAGTTTCTGCGAGGAGACTGGTGATTGGTGAAAGCGGCCGGATATTTTCTTTGACAGCTCGTTTCAAATATAGACAGGCAGCGGTGAATTTCAGTTCAGTCCCATGCAGATTCGCAAGTGCTGTGGTGTATTGTAAGAGATCAGTTTACATTTCGATTTCATTCATTACATACGGATTTTACCAGCTTTTTTAGTTTGTATATATTTTCATTGTAAATATAGTGTTGTCAAGTTTGCTATTTTAGTTCCAGAAATTGCGTTTATTTGAGTGACTGAACTTGAGGGGGCTAGTCAGCTAGCAAGAAAGCTGCGCACGGATGCCGAGCATTGCTGAGTTAATTTTGGCGAAGCCATTTGCCAGTCTTCCTTTCGAGGAAAAAATTAAAGAGCAGGGTAGACCAACGTCTCAAATTGACTTGGTGAAAAAGGTGGGGAATAATACTCGTTCCTTTCAGCTCTCCTGGTACGAGAAAGTGAATTGGCTAACAGCAAGTGACCCACATCAACAACAGTAAATAGGCTACTTTAGTAATATGTCATGGATGGACCAAAAATATAGAATCTATTTAAAATGTTTATGCTGAGTATATTATATTGGAATATATATTTTTCTGGATATGAATTAAACACAGCTACAATTTGGAAAACATTTTTAAACAAAAACACAGCCGAGAACATTTCACACTACAGACCTGGATTAAAAGTGAAGGGTTATCAAAATTGTCAATAAAACATTTCTCAGTCAAAATAAGTAAAATATAGGGAAAGTGTCATTGAATGAAATGTGTGGCACCCAGCTCTGTTTCAGGGATGCAAACAGCGCGCCTTTTGGTGGATGCCGCCTTTTTCACGGCTGAATCGCGCAGATCCGATTTTTTTTTTTTTTTTTGGGGGGGGGGGGGGGGGGGGGGCGTTGGAGTGTCTGATTATAATTTCAAAGTAAATTCTGTATTAAAATGACTAAATAAGCAAATCCATTACAGTCCATGAAACAGGAAGTATAAGGATGAGAAAAAAAACAGTTTAAATCGGGAAGCTGCGCACTGCACAAATGTGCGCAGCTTCCCGATTTAAACTTTTTTTTTTTTTTTTTCTCATCCTTATACTTCCTGTTTCTTGGACTGTAACGGATTTGCTTATTTAGTAATTTTAATACAGAATTTACTTTGAAATTATAATCAGACACTCCAACGCCCCCCCCCCCCCCCCCCCCCCCAAAAAAAAAAAAAATTTGGATCTGCGCGATTCAGCCATGAAAAAGGCGGCATCCGCCAAAAGGCGCGCTGTTTGCATCCCTGTGTTTGGCTCCCCAAGGTCAGTGCTTGTGCCTATTCCAGAACACTCTGCTGTTACTGCTGAGGTTCCTGACAAAGAGCTGCTTTCAATAATGATCAATTTTTAAACAACATGCCACAATTTTGAAAATATAAAATGTTAAAATATACCCCCCCCCAACACCACCATCATGTATATTGGACAGTAGGCTAATGGGCCAAAAGAACCTGTTATTTCACAGTTTGTGACCCTGCCAACAATCAGCCAGATCAGAGGCAAGAGTATGGGCAAAACTGATGTGTTTTTTCTTTTAAAATCTGGAAATATCGTAACCGACCAGCCTCCCCTGTTTGAAAGACTACCAGCCGCCACTGGACTCAACAGCCTTAGGATTGCTTTTCATCCATGAGAGGATAAATACCTGATACTCCCTATTTAGTCAGACAGAACTGAAGAAGCCTTTTGGATGAGAGGTGAAACATTTTCAAGCAAGTCCAGTTGCTTGCTTTTACCACCCACAGTTTACTATGACCTGGATGACTGAGGGCCCGTCCACACGAGTACGTTTTTGTCGAATCCGCATAAATACTTTATCGTTTCGGCCTCGCGTCCAGACGGATCTGGCTTTTTCGAGGTGTGAAACCGGTATTTTTTGAAAACGGGTCCCAGAGTGGGAAAATCCTAAAACGCTGGATAGCCCGGAGTCGTCTGGACGGCGAGTGCGGATTTTTTTCAGAAACGATGATGTATAAGCCCCGCCTCTCTAACCTTTAACCTCAGCTGCCGCCGCTAGACGCGTCATAACAATGGCGGACTACAGGCTTGTGCTCATACTGCAGAAACGTCCAGTGTGACACGAAGTAGAAGTTCCACTTCATTGTCAGTCCACACAAAAGACTCTCCTCTTCCTCTGAGTTGCGCTGGCCATGATCGTCCTCTTCTCGTGTTATGAGCTTGTTTTGTAAACAGCGCGTGACCTTTATACGCATGCTCCATGGCTTCTCTTCCGGTTTTAGTGTATTGGTGTGGCGGCGTCACGGCGCCACATACAGGCCTGGCATATGTACTACAGCGTTTTGGGTCGTTTCCAGTGAATCCGTGTGGACGCAGATATTTCTGGAAATGACGCTGTGTTTACGGAGATTTTTATTTTTTTTTTAAACGACAGAGTATTGGGTGAGGCCGCGTACTCGTGTGGATGGGCCCTGAGAATCTTCCCAGACATATGTCCCTTTACACACTCATCCAGAAGGGTAATTTTGCACAAGGCCATCTGTCTACAGCAGAAAAAAATAAAATAAAACGCGTCTGGAAAAATCCCAAGGGAGTCTGGAGCCAGATTCGTGACGTTATCTGCGGAAGCACGAGCAGGCTGCGCGAGCTTTGCACAGTTTCAGTGCACAGCCTGTGTAGCCCAAGCGCTCCCATTTCTCTCTCATTGTCCGGTCTTTTGGAAAATGGTGAGTACTAATCCCGTTAAGATTGGTGTTGCTACACCTTCTTACGATACATCTGTTAACCATTTTGATAATTGTGCGTTGAAGAAATTTGCAGAAAACCACCAGGTTGTTTTCTCATAAACAAACCAGCGCTGATGTAGGATTCAGAGGGAGGCGTCCCGCACGCGACGTCACAAAAATCAGTGTTTGCCGGGAAATTCAAATGGCAAGTTTTTTCAGAGGTGGACCAATTCACCTCAAATGGCTTGATTTCAACTGAATTTTTCTGGTATTGCGCAAGGTAAAAAAAAAAAATTGCAGAGAATACAGAATGTTAGATATTTGACCAAAGTTTAATATAAAATAGGAGAATTACATTGATCTTGCTCCTGAATTTACCTGTGATGTGCCCTTTAACTTCTTGGCTGCCACCCATAATTAATAGGCCATTTGCAGGAATTGGTCACGTGTCAATTTTCTCCATAGCAGCAAGCCCGTGGTGGGCAAGCTAACTTGACATTCCTTGACAACCATAAGAGTTTGGCTGGTGATGCAAAGCAATCCATTTCTATAATGGCTGTTTTTACCTTTTCTACTGTTTTTGACCCGAATTTGTGTGTACTTGGAAAAAGTTTGTGGTTTTAACTTCTGTCGTAAGTTAAAGCGAATCATTGGGGAATAAATCTGCTTCTTATTGGCTAAAAACACCTACAGATATCTGTATTTTCAAGAATCTTCACACATTAAGCGAATGATAAAGGTAGAAAAGGAGCAATTATAAGTTATAAACATACCTGAGAAATCTGCCATTTCGCACGTGAATTTCTTTCGGTGGCGACCAACTTGAGTCCAAAAAACTCTCTTTTACGGCCAATGATTCGCTTTAACTTGCGACAGAAGTTAAAACCACAAACTTTTTTTCCAAGTACACACGAAAATTCGGGTCAAAAAACACAGTAGAAAAGGTAAAAACAGCTATTATAGAAATGGATTGCTTCGCATCGCCAGCCAGACTCTCTTTTATAGTCGTCAAGGAATGTCATGTTAGCTTGCCCACCACGGGCTTGTTGCTATGGGGAAAATTGACATGTGACCAATTCCTACAAACGGCCTATTGTAATGTGCTGGGTATGTAGGACAAAAATAGGTCAAAATTGAGAGATTTTGATAATCTTTCTCTAACTTGTTCAGAACTTTGTTTTTTTTTCTATACAAATGTTAAAAAATAAACACTGTTGTAGAGTAAAAATACCTTTTTTTTTTTTTTTTTTTTTTTTTTTTAAATAAACAAACAACTTCAAAAACATCATTAAAAAAAAAAAAAAAACAAGACAACTGGTCTTGTCAATGAGAACCTGTCCATAAACATGAATTACTAGTACTTGAAAACACAATGTATACCAAGGGTCCATGTATAGAGATCTTGCATGTGACGTTACAGCCGATCCAGATTGTAACAGACGTCATCTTGTCGGTCAAACGCCATATTTCCGCCTTCTACTTCATTCTGGGTCTACTTCTGCTTCTACCTTTTCTTCTGGAAAACCCTACTATATACAATTCTACTACAACGGCTGCAGCTACAAGCTCTCTCTACCTGTGCACGTTTTTTGTGTGTATTTTTGCGTGTTGTTCGTCTGTACCGGACTTCAATATCCACTACAACCATATGGACTTACTGGACATTGGTTTCCAGCAGAAAATGACGGTTTGTAGCAATTTCCATCGCATGCACAACATTCTGGACGAGATAGCGAGACCAGCGGGGTCTCCGTGGATTGTTATCGGGTCTGGCAGGCGAAGGAGGCAGCGTCGGGAGCGGAAACGGGAGCGAGGCTGCAGGCAGAGCCGGCCTGTTGACTAAACTCAGAAAACAGCTACTCAAACCTCCACTGCCAAGCCTCTACCTCTCCAACGCCAGATCCATGGTAAACAAGACGGACGATTTGGAATTACAACTGGAATTACCTTATTCTATTCTATAATCGGCTGGTCAGTGCTATACTAGATACTACTGATATATCTAGTATCAGTACTAGTACTCAATACTTAAGTGACTTACCCGTCCAATGAGGATTGTTATTTTCTTGTTTACAAGATGCCACATCTGAGGGGGGCTGACAAATCCTGAATTTCTGTAAAGATAACTGTCCAGAGATTTATAAGCACGCAGTGCTTCACCACTGAACAGCGAGGGAAAGTTAATGAGGTAATTATACACATCTGGGTATTCCACCTCTGGCAGTTCCATATCCACTGACACGGTCGTGAAAACTACGTCCGGTAAGCCATAAGGGTCACTAATCCATAGGTCGTTTATTTTAGACATGTATCTAGTTATTTGTTCATTAGAAAAATGAGCCGTGTAGTCCGTCGGTTGAAATTGATCCATTTTGTACATGAGTGCAGCAGTATTCAGCGGTGTTTTTTTAACGACAAAATGGCAGCTGTGTACTTTCCGGTCACGTGACTGCAAGATCTCTATTCAAAGTGTTCCGTGTATTCCATGTCTGTCTGTGTGCTTCATTGTCGTCAAAATGCCAGAACTGGCTAATATACATTTTGGTTTCCCTGATTATCATCATCATTATGATCATCATGCTTATCCTCACCATCCCCTCCTCCATCAGCCCCAACAACAGCAGCATTCTCAGTCTCGCTATCTCCTCTCATACCATGTCCTCCACCATGTGCACCACCCACGTACATGCACCCTACCACTTCGCCTGCATGGCCCTCTCCCTCTTGGCATTACTCTTCCACCACCTTTAGTTCTACCTCTACCAAGGCCTCTAGCTACAGCTTGCCTCCTACCTCTGATGACCAAATCAGGTATGCTGTCCTCACTGCCGTCACCTAGATGATCCATCAGCACCACTGCCCTGATGATCACTTCCACTGCTCTCATTTCCACTTTCATCCTCATCACTACTTCCCAATTCTATGTTCTGTGTCTCCCTAAATATTATATACACTTCTCCTGCAGTATATCTCTTTCTTGCCATAATTTGCTCCAAAACACACTAAAAGAGCAAAAAAAGGTAAATAACGCACTGTCAGACAATGAATACAGGGTCATGTGACTGTGTTTTGGTATGGGGTACAAAACATTCAACTGGAAAAATGTTTTAGGCATTGACTGCAATTCATATGGTGCCACTGTGAAGTTAAAGTAATGTCACGTAAGATGCATAAAAGGTGTTTATGACGAGTAGCGTACGTCATAAGGCACAGCGGTAAAAGATTTTATGACTTACGTGACTCGTCCAAGGGCATTGAAGGGGTTAATTTCAACCAATCAGGTTTTAGATTACATCAGAATTAGATGCTGCCCCTTAGAGTAACCTACTAAATTTGGAGCCACGAATCTGGACACTGTAGTAAGGTTTGTGCAGTTCAGTATTATCAACCAATATTTGTATTTTGTACTTCAGTCCACTTCCATTCTATGGTGTAATGTATGCTGGGGATTTGTTAGGAATTAAAGTAGGTAGCCTAGAGTTACCAAATATAGTATTATTTGTTGAACTTAAATTCTGGGGGGAAAACATTTTTAAACTTTTTTTTCTCTTCAAAATGGCCAGATGGGGAGAGTTGGGACACTTCATGTTACAGGTTTTTCCTTGTGGTTTGCAAAAAAAAAAATTGCTTAAAATTTTTGTTGTTAAAAATGTGTGTCCCTGCATGAGGATTAAACTTATTTCATTCCTTCTTGAGGATGGAACGTTTTTTTTCTTGTCAGTTTTTGGTAAACTGACATATTTTTCTATCGCTGTACCACCATTGTGTTCATACAGTTCATATGTGACAAGTTTGGGTAATAAATAAAAATTAAACATGTAGGCCTAGGTATGTTAGTTTTGTTCTATGTCTTTCCACTATGTCCCAAGTCTCTCAACATAATGTCCCATGTCTCCCTGCAAAGAATAATGACAGAAAAAGTGAAGCCAGTATATATGACAAGCTGAGAAACTAGTGTTGTGGTAAGTCACTTCCTGTGCCAAGACCTGATCTTCCCAGGCAGTCTCCTTTCCCAGTACTAAGCAGGCCCTTGATGCACATTGGGTAGTGCCGATCTCCACTTCAGTAGCCCTTGGTCTCTCGCCTGTTGCATAGCTGGGGTTACAGTGTGGGGCTGGTCCTCTGGTAACCACAAGAGTTTGACTCCCTACTTGCATCTGTATTGTGGCGTGCCTCACTAGATGGCAGTAGGTACCATTTTGATGATCTTTGGTATGACCCAACTGCTAGTAGAACTTGCGATTCCAGGTTGAGAGGTGGACACACTAATCACTAGGCCATCTCACGGTCAATGTTGTGGTAAGAGGGTTTAGTAAATCCTCTTTAATGCAATATGAATGTGGCGCTACCTGCAAAGACTTTCACACAATCTACAAAAGCTGAAAACTTGTTTCAAGTCTCCCCTGTTGACACTTTGCAGGTACATACTTGCTGGTTGTAACCCAAACAATCTAGATAAATCTTTGCATTCCAGGTATTTTTAGGATGGTGGAGAGGCAGTGACACTGACACATGATAGTGAGTGTTTGGTATACAGAAGCACTGGGCAGTTTAATCCCCATTTATAAAACCAGCCGAACTTGGTGGTCCACGTAGACAGCTAGAAACTCGAGCTCATCATTTCCGTTCACAAATTGTTCCATGCAATTTCTCACTCAAAAAATCCCAGCAATGCTGATGGATCTGATACTCATAGCAGTGTCATGACTGTGCTGATAATCATACAGAAATCTAGATCAATCTAGAATTTTGATCTTGCATATTTGGCACAGGCTCACTAAAACCGGACAGTTGAAGATTGGATAAAACCTCACCTGGTCTTTTTCCAATCCACCCAGTTTAAGCGAGTCTGTGCTGACTGTAGCCTCTGATTCATGTTTTTGGCTGGCAGGAGTAGAACCTGATTTGGTCTTCTGCTCTTGTGGCCCAGCTGATTATCTTTCCCCAGACCAATTTGCAGGTTGCAGAATCTGCATGCAAGTTGTTTACCTTTGTGGCAAAACTTGGTTTCCTGTTGTATCCAGTGCGAAGCCTACAGATGTCAGGGCATGTTTGAGAGCCACAGTGTTCTATAGGTAATATTGTCTTTGTTGCTTTAAACAGACTATAGGGGATGCAATAAAAGTGACCTCACAGGCCGCAGCTCACGCTCTGAATGTAGTGGCAACGTACATCACAGATTTTCTGGGTGCTGCTGGAGTTGATGGTGAGTTTATATAATAATGTTATTACTTTAAATATCAATAATAAAGTCCACACAAGTTAACAGCCATTAATGGAGGAAACAATATGAATTTTTGTATCTTGTGTATTTTTAATTGCATTCATAGAAGGTGAAGGTGTATTCATTTATTAGTAATGTTTTAAAATCACATGGATCACTAAAAACTTTGACAAGCCACAGATTTCTTTCTAGTCTTTGCAGACACAACTTCATCTTGCCCAAATATTTCTTGAGTTAAACATTAAAAGAGTTGGGTTAATAGATTACACCTTTTCTTTCTTTCTTTTTTTTCCCTCCTAGGTAAACTGCCTATAAAGCGCTTCACCCCTGAAGGTGTAGTCTTTGTGACTCAGTGGGCCTTGCTGGCATTGCTTGGATACTGGCTGCTGTCCTTGGCAGTTTGTCTGCTTGCAGGCATTGTGAGACGAACTTTGTTTCTGCTAAAAGTCGCCTTTGCCATTGTCACGTTTGGGTTGATTGTGAGTGATGGTGGAGCCAGTGCAGAAACCACAGCGATGAGACTAGCTGGCCTGGTGTTCGCTTGTGTCCTGCTGGGCATCGGACCCTCATCTTTCAGGGGAGACCCCAATGCCCACCTGGAGCAAAAAGTCAGGGTGCTGGAGAAACGGCTGCGAGAGATGGAGAGAAAAGAAGAATGAGAGCCTCTAAAATTCAATAAAGGATGGGGCTAGAGTTAACCTGGACCTGCTAGCTCTAAGGAACAGGGATTTTAAATCTGTATTACCTGAATGGATGTGAGCATGTCATCAATTCAGTAGTCTGTTATTCTTTTTGAATGTTTCATACACTCCTACATGAAGTGAGTGACATGTTGGAGCAGTGAAAAAACAAGATGTCGAGTTACTTTCGTAATCGTGTTGGAAAACACTGATTTAGGGCTGGGAGTTGAACTGATATTTTTATTATTGGGTAAATATTTATCCAGTTTAATGTTACATTCAGAAAAATGGAGTACTTGAAGTGGATTGTGGTTTATTTGCATCTTATTCAGTGTGTGCATGTTTTTTCTTTAAAATGGACATTGTTTTTTCTAAAATGCTGCATAATTAAATGGGAGTTTGTGGAATTCAATTTTTTTTTTTTTTTTTTTTTTTTAAAGTCTAAATACTTATTGATTTACTGATTTAAATGAGACCCTTAACTCAGTCTTGGTTTAATTTAAACAGTCATATAATTGCTGATTCAGGTTAAAGCACTTTTTTAATTAATCCAAGTTTCAGTTATAAACAAATTTCTCTTTCTGAAGTGCATTAAGAATATGGATCTAGAAGTATAATTAAATCAGACAATTGAAGTTAGGTAAGACATGCTTAGAAAGCTCTCAGGGTTTGTCAATCTTGTATACAAATGATTCATATGAAGGCAAGAGGAATTATCTCTGGAATTAAAATTTGCAGCTACATTTAGCCCATGGTGGAGAACCAGTTATGTTAAATTTATGTTCTGTCTAAACCGGATTTTAGTTAACTAGCACAACAGCACAAACCAACTGTCAACTCATTGGCTCTTTTATGTTGGAGCATTTTATTTTTATGCTTCCATCACCAAGTGGTGGAGGCTTTCATTTTTCAGGTTGTCCGTGTGTCCATCCATCTGGCCTGGGTTTCCCAAAAGCATCGCAGCACAAAGATCATTGTTAAATAGTAGAGCGAGCAGCACAATGAACTCCCCCCCCCCCCCCCCCCCCCCCCCCCCCCAAGTTAAGATTCTCATAGCGTTAAGAGGCTTTTGGAACACCCACCCCTGTCTGCCCAAGGTTCTCCTCAGCACAATATCTTAAGAACGAATTGTTGAATGTTTGTAGGATTTATATGGAATTATAATTGTAACCAGCAGATGAATTTCTTAGATTTTGAAATTGATCCAAACGGGATCAAGGTCAAATGTCTGGTAGTTTTTTCTTTTAAACTGAAGAAATCCTAAATTGGTTGCTAGCAAATAAAGGCAATTTTCAAAGACCTCCATTTCAAATATTTGAAGAACACCCGAAGAACACTTGCATAAGGGGAAGCTCTTAACATTGTCCTCCGTGGGAACCCTGGTGAATGGGAGCACCTTGTTCCTTTTAGAAAAGCAATATAAATTTATTATTAGCGCAGCCAGTGTCTGGATCCCTTGGAATCCAAAGATGGGTATCAGTCATGTACAGTGGTGCTTGAAAGTTTCTGAACCATTTAGAATTTTCTATATTTCTGCATAAATATAACCTAAATCATCAGATTTTCACACAAGTCCTAAAAGTAGATAAAGAGAACCCAGTTAAACAAATGAGACAAAAACATTATACTTGGTCATTTATTTATTGAGGAAAATGATCCAATATTGCGTATCTGTGAGTGGCAAAAGTATGTGAACCTCTAGGATTAGCAGTTAATTTGTAGGGGAAATTAGAGTCAGGTGTTTTCAATCAATGGGATGACGATCAGGTGTGAGTGGGCACCCTATTTTATTTAAAGAACAGGGATCTATCAAAGTCTGTTCTTCACAACACGTTTGTGGAAGTGTATCATGGCATAAACAAAGGAGATTTCTGAGGACCTCAGAAAAAGCGTTGATGCTCATCAGGCTGGAAAAGGTTACAAAACCATCTCTAAAGAGTTTGGACTCCACCAATTCACAGTCAGATAGGTTGTATACGAATGGAGGAAATTCAAGACCATTGTTACTCTCCCCATGAGTGGTCGACCAACAAAGATCACTCCAAGAGCAAGGAGTGTAATAGTTGGCAAGGTTACAAAGGACCCCAGGGTAACTTCTAAGCAACTGAAGGCCTCTCTCACATTGGCTAATGTTCATGAGTCCACCATCAGGAGAACACTGAACAACAATGGTGTGCATGGTAGGGTTGCAAGGAGAAAGCCACTGCTCTCCAAAAAGAACACTGCTGCTCGTCTGCAGTTTGCTAAATATCACATGGACAAGCCAGAAGGCTATTGGAAAAATGTTTTGTGGATGGATGAGACCAAAATAGAACTTTTTGAGAAGCGTTATGTTTGGAGAAAGGAAAGCACTCTGCATTCTAGCATAAGATCGTGATCCCATCTGTGAAACATGGTGGTGGTAGTTTCATAGTTTGGGCCTGTTTTGCTGCATCTGGGCCAGGACGGCTTGCCGTCATTGATGGAACAATGAATTCTGAATTATGCCAGTGAATTCTAAAGGAAAATGTCAGGACATCTGTTCATGAACTGAATCTCAAGAGAAAGTGGGTCATGCAGCAAGACAACGGCCCTAAGCACACAAGTCGTTCTACCAAAGAATGGTTAAAGAAGACTAAGGCTACGTTTACATTACGTCGAATCAGCGGATCATCAGATTAACGTTCTTAAAACGATTCGCGTTTACACTAAAACCGTTAGCCGTGCACACAGCAACACCAATACACGGATACGCTCGGCTCCGCAGGCATCCTGTGCTCCAAATCACTCCGCCCTGAACAGTGAGTGCCCTCTGGAGGGTGCGCACTCCGGCCCTGCGCAGCTCACACAGCGCGCGAGTGAAGTGTACAAGCCACGATTCGGGACTGAGCCGCTGTGTGTGTGATCCCAGCGCATGTCACTTACTACTTGCAAGTGGAAGGATGGCAAGCCTAAAGACAATCATAACTACACAATGGGCAGTATTTGCATCAGTATTTGCAGTATTTTCATACTTTTATACTCTTTAATGAAAGGTGATACAAGGCGGAAGTCCGCGCCGTTTTTCAGCAGTCGCGTCACATGACCAATGCCAGCGAATCAGGAAGGTGGATGTCACAGTGACGTTGTCCAATGAGGACGCCAGCTAGAGCTCAGCACAGCGTATTCGCGTATCTCAATGTTTACACAGCACCGGACCAGATACGATCTAGATTGAATACGTGGACGCTGGCGGATTCCCGTTTCCCGGCTTTTCCAGGTGGTTTAATGTAAACAGACAGTGCATCCGCGAAGAAAACGAGACAGATACGGTCTAATGTAAACGTAGCCTAAAGTTAATGTTTTGGAATGGCCAAGTCAAAGTCCTGACCTTAATCCAATCGAAATGTTGTGGCCCACTCTGGGATGTTGAAGCTGTTCTGTCCGGAGGAATGGGCTACAATTCCTCCAAGCCGGTGTGCAGAACTGATCCAGAAACATTTGGCTGCAGTTATTTGCTACACAAGGGGGTCACACCAGATACTGAAAGCAAAGGTTCACATACTTTTGCCACTAAGATATGTACGGTAATATTGGTTCATTTTCTTCAATAAATAAATCTCATCTCATTATCTCTAGCCGCTTTATCCTTCTACAGGGTCACAGGCAAGCTGGAGCCTATCCCAGCTGACTACGGGCGAAAGGCGGGGTACACCCTGGACAAGTCGCCAGGTCATCACAGGGCTGACACAGACAACCATTCACACTCACACCTACGGTCAATTTATAGTCACCAGTTAACCTAACCTGCATGTCTTTGGACTGTGGGGGAAACCGGAGCACCCAGAGGAAACCCACGCGGACAACATGCAAACTCCACACAGAAAGGCCCTCGCCGGCCACGGGGCTCGAACCCAGGACCTTCTTGCTGTGAGGCGACAGGGCTAACCACTACACCACCGTGCCGCCCCCAATAAATAAATGACCAAGTATAATATTTTTGTCTCGTTTGTTTAACTGGGTTTTCTTTGTCTACTTTTAGGACTTGTGTGAAAATCTGATGTTGTTTTAGGTCATATTTATACAGAAATATAGAAAATTCTAAAGGGTTCACAAACTTTCAAGCACCACTGTAATCTTCACCAGCCTGACTTGTGCCCTGTATCAGGTGTTTAGTTAGCACAATCCAAACGCATACCATGTGTAGGTGTATTTTCTGTAATAGACAGCCATCACAGCCAGGGTGTAGCTTTGCCTTGCTGGCTTTTGGCAAGTTACTTCCTGAACTGACATTTCCCAGTACAAGTAGACAGGTCTGTTCTTGACAACGTTCATTCTGTGCCTGCCTTTTTCGGAATTTTTTTGCTTTTGAGATTTACCCTGTCTCAGTAGGGAGAGTAACACCATTTCCTGCTTCTACACCAGAAAAGCAAGATTTCAAGTGAGTATAATATTCAACAGAGCACATGTACTAAAGGTACTGTATGTCTTGTTAAAGTAGGAGTAAAAAAGAAAGCTAAACACATTAGTAATGTGTTCTAGTTTCTAGCTGCTTTAAAAATCACAAAACTATTGGCTACAGCTAGCAACAAGATTTGTGCTGGCTCAAAAAAAAAATTCATTATTCCGTTAATTTGCTTGTTGCATGTGGTTGTAAACTGTTGTCAGTTGTACTCAAGATCATGTAACTTTTTTTTCTTGCATGTCATCGTTAATATGTAGTGTCCCAGAAATGTAACAGCTTTATCCTTTTTACAAGGTTATGAGGTTCACTATTCACTACTACACCAAAACTGGCTAATTTTGCTAGCTTTACTAATTAGCAGTATAAGGTAGTATATCAGAATAGAGGTACACTGTGAAAGGAAATTTTTACATGCTAATATGATTATCATTGTTCTATGCCAGCAAGAAACCTGTGCAAAAATGCTTTTTTTCCCTCTCTTTCAGGTCCAGACAAGAAAATCTAACCCTCATATCACGCGGTGCAATCGATTTTTCATAGAACATGTGGAAGTTTTGGATTCTGCTCTTAGCTTGTAATCTTATGCCTGGTACATGTATAGATGGTAAGATATTTTTTTTTCTCTCACACATTCACAAGAATGCCTCTAAAAGATTGCATCAGTGAAAAGTGTAACGCAAGAACAGGTTTTGTAAACAACTATACAGGTTTACGTCTTAGCCTGGGTGTTAAAAATAAAACGTATTAGTGTACTTCTTTTTGTCATTGCTAAGTGAATGCAAAGCAAACTGCATATTCGAGCATCATCCCAGTTTGGAGTTAAAGGAAAAGTGCACCATGAACTACATTAAGTATATTTTATATTGAAATATTTGTGATGTGTTTATTGATACTGGTACTAATTTGTTGGTTGGGAATCAAATAAGGGAATCAAGTTTCACTGTTGGCAGCTGAAAACAAAAGAGCAAGAGCTTCTTTTCGCACTGTTTTCATTGTCGTTTAATATCATGTGGATGAGAAACTCTGAATAGAAGTGGTGGAAACAGGAAATGTTGGACTTAAAGTTCTACTGAATTACAGCAGAGACTCTGTTCAGTTTGATGAAGATATTAGTAACAAAGTTGAAGGTTTGGAACCTGTACAGCTGAGGAGGTGAGAGAAGTGGACAGACCAAAGGACTAAAGCACTGCTGGATTGGCCGCTTTAGACAGAGATGATGTGAGAGTGAAATCCCACTAATACCACTATTAGCAGGTCATCAAATGGCATTGAGTGTAATGTAGGAAACTGTTAACCAAAATGGACCAACATGTTGAAGAAAGGCATTTGAAAAAGTCAGTTTGGAATTACGTACATGACAAAATTAATCTTTGATAGCAGTCAAGAATAATTATAAAAGTCATTTATAAGGCAATATGGTGGTGCAGTGGTTAGCACTGGTGCCTCATAGCAAGAAGGTTCTGGGTTCGAGCCCAGTGGCCAATGGGGGGCCTTTCTGTGTGGAGTTTGCATGTTCTCCTCGCGTCTGTGTGGATTTCTTCTGGGTGCTCCGGCTTCCCCCACAAACATGCAGTTAGGTTAATTGGCTACTCTAAATGGGCCGTAGGTATGTATGTGTGTTTGTGAACGGTTGTTCCCCAAGCCTGGAAACAGGAAGGTTGCGGCAGGAAGGGCATCTGGTGTAAAACTATGCTCCAATTAATGACATGTGGATCAAGTGTGTCCACATGGCAACGACTCCACACACAAGTGGATCAAGCTGGAAGAAGTGAGTGGGAATTATGACAGTTAATATGCATATTAAGTAAGTTTTTCCTTTAAGATGTGATAGCTCTTGAAGATTATGTCTGTAATACATTTTAAAGGTCTGTTAATTATTTTCTCTTCTGTTAGAGTCCTGGACAGATGATATCGAACATCTAGATCTGACATATGGCCAGCAGTTAAGTATCACGCTGAGTAGTGTGACTGCGAAATTAAAGTTTATACCTGTGAATAAACCGCAGGCGACTATTATCTGGTCCAAAGGCATCCAGGCCAAAAAAGGACAAGTGATATCATCAGAGGAAGAAAGACGCTTCATAATTAATTTTGTCACATTTGACGATCAGGGAAACTACACAGAGTTGAACGTCTTGGATGAAGTGGAAGTTGTCCATTCAGTGATGGTTCTCTGTAAGTATTTCTCTTGTACACATTTCTCACATTTTTTTTCTGTGCCCTTTGTCTTAATTTCTCTAAAACTGCTTCCTTGATTAGAACTTGTTTTTTTAAGTAAGAGTCTAACAGTACATCTCTTCATTATTTTAAAAGCTAAAAGGCGTATCCAGAAATGTATGCCTGGGAAAAATCTCAGCATTTCCCTGGATGGCCTTTCAAAAGATGATGTTAAGCTACAATACTCCAGCAAAGATTTCAACCTCACGCTGGTGGAGCATGGCTCACCTGTGGGCAACAGCCAGCCTGGGTATTGGGGGCGGATTCACATGACTACAAAAAATATCCAAGTTCATATCCTTGATGGTTCCGATGTGGGGATGTATACACTCCGTGACCGTGAAAATAATAAGGTCATGATCGTCACTCTGAACATAGGTGGTGAGTTGCTGAAGTTCTTACAGTGTTGAGTGTAATGACAACAGTTAAGAATTTGGTAGACATCTTAATATCGTCTTCAAAACTGAGACGGAAATGTAGTACATGTACAGTATACTTGGACCTTTAATATAATGCTTGGTGAGCAAGCTATAAGCTGCAATCTCAATGAACTAATGGAATACCAATTAACATGTGCCACCCTGTTTTTAAAGGGACCAAAAGTAATTGGACAATTGACTCAAAGGCTATTTCATGGGCAGGTGTGGGAAATTCCTTCGTTATGTCATTCTCAATTAAGCAGATAAAAGGCCTGGAGTTGATTTGAGGTGTGGTGCTTGCATTTGGAAGATTTTGCTGTGAAGAAAACATGCGGTCAAAGGAGCTCTCCATGCAGGTGAAACAAGCCATCCTTAAGCTGCGAAAACAGAAAAAACCCATCCGAGAAATTGCTACAATATTAGGAGTGGCAAAATCTACAGTTTGGTGCATCCTGAGAAAGAAAGAAAGCACTGGTGAACTCATCAATGCAAAAAGACCTGGACGCCCACAGAAGACAACAGTAGTGGATGATCGCAGAATAATTTCCATGGTGAAGAGAGAACCCTTCACAACAGCCAGCCAAGTGAACAACACTCTCCAGGAGGTAGGCGTATCAATATCCAAATCTACCATAAAGAGAAGACTGTATGAAAGTAAATACAGAGGGTTCACTGCATGGTGCAAGCCACTCATAAGCCTCAAGAATAAAAAGGCTAGATTGGACTTTGGTAAAACACATCTAAAAAAGCCAGCGCAGTTCTGGAAGAACATTCTTTGGACAGATGAAACCAAGATCAACCTCTACCAGAATGATGGAAAGAAAAAAGTATGGCGAAGGTGTGGTACAGCTCATGATCCAAAGCATACCACATCATCTGTAAAACACGGTGGAGGCAGTGTGATGGCTTGGGCATGCATGGCTGCCAGTGGCACTGGGTCACTAGTGTTTACTGATGATGTGACACAGGACAGAAGCAACCGGATGAATTCTGAGGTATTCAGAGACATACTGTGTGCTCAAATGCAGCCAAACTGATTGGTCGGCGTTTCATAATACAGATGGACAATGACCCAAAACATAAAGCCAAAGCAACCCAGGAGTTTATTAAAGCAAAGAAGTGGAATATTCTTGAATGGCCAAGTCAGTCACCTGATCTCAACCCAATTGAGCATGCATTTCACTTGTTAAAGACTAAACTTCAGACAGAAAGGCCCACAAACAAAAACAGCAACTGAAAACCGCTGCAGTAAAGGCCTGGCAGAGCATTAAAAAGGAGGAAACACAGTGTCTGGTGATGTCCATGAGTTCAAGACTTCAGGCAGTCATTGCCAACAAAGGGTTTTCAACCAAGTATTAGAAATGAACATTTTATTTACAATTATTTAATTTGTCCAATTACTTTTGAGCCCCTGAAATGAAGGGATTGTGTTTTTAAAAAAATGCTTTAGTTCCTCACATTTTTATGCAATCATTTTGTTCAACCCACTGAATTAAAGCTGAAAGTCTGAACTTCAACTGCATCTGAATTGTTTTGTTCACAATTCATTGTGGTAATGTACAGAACCAAAATTAGAAAAATGTTGCCTCTGTCCAAATATTTATGGACCTAACTCTGTGTGTGTGTGTGTGTGTGTATATATATATATATATATATATATATATATATATATATATATATATATTAGTGCTGTCAAGCGATTAAAATATTTAATCGCGATTAATGTCGCGACTGTCATAGTTAACTCGCGATTAATCGCAATTTAATCGCACATTTTTGTCACATGAAAAACCATTGTAATTCTCTTATCAGCATAAAAACGTGAATGGCCTTGCTTTGTATTGCAAAGCATAACACGTCTTGACACAGCCACTGCAACGTGAAACCTAAGCCGAACACCAGGGCTAGCAAAAGAACCATGAGTGAAGTGATCTACTGCTTGAGTTAGTCTACAACTCAGAGAGACAGGTTACACAGTGACGGTAGGCTTGACATGCTTGATTATAATATAAAGTACACTATTATATTAACTTTAAGTTGTTCGTTGATAAATATTGCATTGAATCTGATCTTTACTGTTTCAGCTCACTTAACACATTTTGTACTTTTACACTTTCTGCCTGTTGATGCGTCGCGCTGTCCAATCAGAGGCGGCCAAATTTGCATATTACAGGAAGGATTTCTGGGATAGCATTGAGTTTACAGTTCAGAGGGATCTGGCTTCTTTAGATGCTGTCTTCTTAAAACTGAATAAATATTTAAAAAGAGCCAAATGAGCCAGTCTTTTAAACGGCTCTTTTCAAAGAACGGATCACAAAGATGCGGAGCCATAAATCCCATCTCTACTAGCGCACCCTGCCCGCGCTGGTTCTTTGGGAGGAGGACAGAGGACTCTGGCTGTGGGGGGCATTACAGTCTAGCTGCTATCGTTTGTCTCTGTTGCAAGTTCCTGGCAGTTTCAAAAGCTTATGAAAAACCTACATCATGTCACAGAGCGTTAATCTCGCGATAAAAAAATTATCGCCGTTAAAATTGAGTCAAGTTAACGCGTTAATAACGCGACATTTTTGACAGCACTAATATGTGTGTGTGTGTGTATATATATATCTCATCTCATTATCTGTAGCCGCTTTATCCTGTTCTACAGGGTCGCAGGCAAGCTGGAGCCTATCGCAGCTGACTACGGGCGAAAGGCGGGGTACACCCTGGACAAGTCGCCAGGTCATCACAGGGCCGACACACAGACACAGACAACCATTCACACTCACATTCACACCTACGGTCAATTTAGAGTCACCAGTTAACCTAACCTGCATGTCTTTGGACTGTGGGGGAAACCGGAGCACCCGGAGGAAACCCACGCGGACACGGGGAGAACATGCAAACTCCACACAGAAAGGCCCTCGCCGGCCCCGGGGCTCGAACCCAGGACCTTCTTGCTGTGAGGCGACAGCGCTAACCACTACACCACCGTGCCGCCCCGTGTGTGTGTATGTGTATATATATATATATATATATATATATAAAAAAAAAAAATACACACTAGAAATGTAAGTTAAAAAAAAACTACTTGTGACAGATTTGTTCAGATAAGGTCAACTGGTACGTCATAATGGATATGGAGTTGTGTTGTCCACTGTGGTTATTTAATAATGTCCCAAATACTACTTTGTGTCAAGTATATTACATTAGGTTTGAGGACAAGCAAGAAATGCTGACATCAGAGTAAAGAGAATGTGATCCACCAGGAACTTAGATTGTATATGTAATTCCCTGAAATGTTTTAACAGCATTCAAGTTATGAAAAATATGGGGGGAAAAAATCCACAGACATGCGGATTAAGTCAACTAGCTACTCTAAATTGCCCAGAAGTGTGAAATGGCTGTTTGTCTCTGCATTAGCCCTGTGACATCTCAGCCGAAGTCAGCTGGGATTGGCTCCAACTTCCCCTGTGACCCTGATGGATAAGCGGTATAGAGAATGGCTGGATGGAGGTTTCCTGGAAAGACATGCATGAAACCTAACTACAATATATAAATTGATAAAATGATATAGTTGAGAAATTGTTGTGATAAAAGTGGATCAAAACACTATTATTGAACATCATTACTGGAAAATAATCCAGTAACAGCAATAATTGTAATCACCAATTCAGGGTGGTAATAGTAATTCTGCTTTGCATCAGGCCACATAACACTACCCAACTTTTGATTGTTTTCCTATAACGGCATGCCCCATCGTGTTTATGCTTCTAGTCTGCTGTCTTATCCAATATTATAATTTTCCTAGGACTGCAACTAGATCTTGTTTTTGAACAAAGTTGAAAGTGAAAGGTGGTAGTGATAAAAAATAAAATAAAAAGGGTGCCTAGTTTCTCTGCACTCAACTGAGCCACAGTCAAACCTGCTCGAGGATTTCATGACCAGCAAACTCAATTATTAAATTATTTATCTTAAAGCATATTCCATTACTTTATTAATATTGTATATTGAATCATGCTGATGAGGATAAAGTAAAAAGGCTAACACTAAAACATTCTTAGACCAATAGTGACAAATCGAGCATAGCATAAGTTCTGGCAGGCCACAAAGTCAAGCTCAGCCCTCAACCCCAGCTACGTCAGCTGACTGCCGCTGATCTCAAGCCAGCCCACATTAGCGGTCAGCTCAGCTGATTCCATTCTACGCATTCTGTTGGCAAATCTCCCATAGAGCACCTTATTTAAACTGCTTTAACCTGCCTACCTTTGCTGCTTCCTCTGTAAGCAATTTTGCAACCCACCTCCACCCCTTTTATGCTGTCTGACTTTAATTAGTATCATTTCTGTATCATCGATGCCTGCTCACAACCCAGTCTAGGCCACCTTCTTCCATTGCGCCATGGTCCAGTTCTGATGCTCATATGCCCGTTGTAGACACCTTCCTGGCAGACAGGAGGTAGCATGAGCGCCCTGACCAGTCTGCAACTACTCGGCCCATACACAGCAAGCTGTGATGCGCTGCACGTTCTAACACCTTTCTATCATAGCCAGCATTGACTTTTCAGCAGTTGTGCAGGTGCTCTTCTGTGGTTTGCTGATTGTCCTTCCTTGGACCACTTTCTAATAGATGATAATCACTGCATACTGGGAACACCCTCATGACCTATAATTTTGGAGACGTGTGTTGACCCAGTCATCTAATCATTGCATTTGGCCCTTGTCAAAGAGGCTAAGATCCCTAATCCATGCCATTTTCGTTGCTGCCGCCCTCCCTGCTTTAGCTGTTCCATGCAGGCACATGGAAGGGCAAGGAGGTGCTCTCCCTGCCTCAAGGCGTTCCACATAGGCACATGAAAGGGCAGGGAGATCCCTTAATCCATGCCATTTCCGTTGCTGGTGCCCTCCCTGCTTTAGCTTTTCCATGTAGGCACATGTTAGGGTAGGGAGGTGTGTTCTCCTTGCCCCAAGGCTTTCCAGATATGCACGTGGAAGGGCAGGGAGGTCCCAGAACAGAGCCGCCTGCCAAATACAACTTGCTGCAAATACTGCAATGTAAATAAAGTTCCTTGACGAAAGTGGTCCTGACAGAACCAGGAATTCTGGTGATAGGGTTAACAGGGAACACTACAGGTAGGGATATCACAGAAGCAGCAGCTAAATGTGTCAGGTCTTCACCAAGACATCTTGTTTGTTTACTTTTTTTGTACATCCCAACAGAGCAGTAAGACAAGAAAGGCAGGTATTGGGGAAAGGAATGAAAACTCAGAACATAACGATCCGCAGCAGAGGTTGGCTCTCGTAGAAAACAAGTGAAAAGTCACTCCTGGCCAATACGTTAACAAACAGAGAGACACAACTCATCAGACACAGGAGACCGTGGTTTGCCAGCAAACACACAGGCACCATTTAGTATGTTATTTTCGAAAACTAAACAGCCATTAATTTCTTTAGGAGGCTCTGAAACAGGGTTAAAAAGACCTGATTGACAGTGGATGGGAAACAAAGGAAAAATGCTGAATAAATCGGGTAACTGTCTAGAACAGACATTCATCTTACTAGATCAGCCTTTCTCAACCGGGGTGCCACGGCACCCTGGGGTGCCGTCAAAAAATGATATATTCTAACATTGAAATAAATAAAATGAATTAAAATTCCAAAAAACGATAGTTACACTAATGCAGATCATCGCCGCCTCATGCATCATCAAAATTTGTTTCGTGGCCCCCTTTCCCATGTCACAACGTCACTGCCTGGGTCAGTGTATGGTCAGCGTGACTGTGTACTGTATATTTTAGATGGGGGTGCCTTGAGAATTTGCATACTTCTGAAGGGTGCCGTGACTGAAAAAAGGTTGAGAAATGCTGTACTAGATAATATAGGAATTGTCTGTTATATTGCAAGTAAATGTAAAACAAACCTAAGGCTACATGTCTTTTTAATTAAAAAAAAATTTTTTTTGAAACATTTAATAATTTGTTTCTCCTCTCCTTAGGCTGTGGACTTAAGACGACTCAACTGAAACTGATGCATGGCGAGGAGCTTTGTATCAAGCTGCCGATTTGGTTTAAGAAGCTGGAGTTCAATTCAGTGAATGAAGTGCAATCTGATACCTGGCCCCGCTGTTCAGAGGGCCCAAGGAAATCTATTAAAGGATCTGATTATGAAAGGCAATTTATAATCAAGCCTGTGACATTTGATGATCAAGGAAACTACACAAGGTGGAACTACAGGAACCATATGTCATCTATTTATAAACTGGAGGTTGTCTGTAAGTGACTTACTTTGCCCCTCTTACACTTCTTGTTTTTCCCCCTTTGGTCCTTTCTCTACATTTTTAGATCACTTTTTTTTTTGCAATGTTTTCTTTGTACAAACTCTAATACTACCTCTCCTAATTACCTTAAAAGCTGCACACCGTGTCCAGGATTGTGTAGTTGGTAACACACTCAACATTTCACTGGACAGCCTTTCAAAAGACAGCGTCTCATTATATTTCACCAACCAAAAGGTCAACGGCACTCTGGTGGAGCGTGGCTCACTTGCTGACAATTTGCCTGATCTCTTCAAAGAACGGATCCAGATAACTAGCAGCAATATCCAGGTGCTCAAGACTGAGGAGTCTGATATGGGCAATTACACACTCACTGATGGTGAAGGTCGCACGGTCAAGGTCATTACTCCGAACTTTGTCTGTGAGTTCCCACATCTAAAATCTTTCCACCAATGTAGGTAGTGTATTGTTGTACTCTGGTTTGCAGCACTGACTGAAGTAGATATACAGTATGCTTGGACTGTGGGTATACAGTGTCTTGCAAAAGTATTCATCCCCTTGGTGTTTGTCCTGTTTTGTTGCATTACAAGCTGGAATTAAAATGGATTTTTGAAGGGTTAGGCCACACCAATTCAATTAGTTGGTTCTCGGAATCGCCACTTGAAGAAAATGCAAAATGAAAAAAATAAATAAAAATCGAAATCAAACTCCCGCCAACAGAAAAGGTCACGTGACGTGAGATCACGTGATGTCGAAAACCAATCAGATCGCCCCTTTCACTTTCGTTAAAGACTTGTGAAGTAGCCTACTCCTGGTCAAATCTTTTTTCTGTGCATTGTAGATGTTCAATTGACTGTAATTCAATTGTTTATTTAGCCTATCTGTTTACTGGTTTGCCTGTATTGTTTGGTCTATTTCCACCGCTAATTTTACCATCAGAGAATTTTTTTTTATTTTTATTTTGCCCGCTCACTTCATATTTTTCCTGAAAAAATCAGAGAACCAACTAATTAAATTGGTGTGGCCTTAGCACCATTTGATTTATACAACATGCCTACCACTTTAAAGGTGCACTTTTTTTGTGTGTGTGTGACAAACAATAAGATGAAAAAACAGAAATCTAGTGTGCATAAGTATTCACCCCCTTTTGTATGAAACCCCTACATAAGAGCTGGTCCAACCATTTCTCTTCATAAGTCACACAATTATTTGATTCAGATGTGTGCAATCAAAATGTCACATGATCTGTAACATGATGTCTGTATAAATCAACGTGTTCTGGAAGGACCCTGACTCTGCTACACTACTAAGCAAGCAACATGAAAACCAAGGAGCCTCCAAACAGGTCAGAGACAAAGTTGTGGAGAAGTATAGATCAGGGTTGGGTCATAAAAATATCCCAAACTTTGAATATCCCAGGGAGCGCCATTAAATCCATTATAGCAAAATGGAAAGAATATGGCACCACTACAAACCTGACGAGAAGGCCGCCCACTAAAAATCACAGACCGGGCAAGGAGGGCATCAATCATAGATGCAACAAAGACACCAATGATAACGCTGAGGGAGTCTGCAAAGATCCACAGTGGAGATGGGAGTATTTGTCCATAGGACCACTAAGTCATACACTCCACAGAGTGGGGCTTTATGAAAGAGTGGCCAGAAAAAAAGTAATTGCTTAAAAAATCACGTTTGGAGTTTGCCCAACAGTATGTGGCAGACTCCCCAAATGCATGGAAGAAGATTCTCTGGTCAAATGAGACAAAAATTGAACTTTCTGACCGTCATGGAAAATGTCATGTGTGATGCAAACCCAACACCCTGAGAACACCATTCCTACAATGAAGCATGGTGGTGGCAGCATCATGCTGTGGGGATGTTTTTCAACTGCAGGGACAAGAAAGCTGGTCAGGACTGAAGGAAAGATGGATGGCACTAAATACAGGGCAATTCTGGAGGAAAACCTGTTTGAGTTGGCCAGAGGTTTGAGACTGGGATGAAGGTTCACGTTCCAGCAGGACAATGACCCTAAACATACTGCTAAAGCTACACTGGAGTGGTTTAAAGGGAAACATTTAAATGTTTTGGAATGACCTAATCAAAGCTTAGACCTCAATCCAATTGAGAATCTGTGGCATAACTTGAAGATTACTGTACACCAATGCAACCTATCTAACTTGAAGGAGTTGGAGCAGTTTTGCCTTGAGGAATGGGCAAAAATCCCAGTGGCTAGATGTGCTAAGCTATTAGAAACATACCTCAAGAGACTTGCAGTTGTAATTGTAGCAAAAGGTGGCTCTATAAAGTATTGGCTTTGGGGGGAAATACTTGTGCACACTCCAGATTTCAGTTTTTTCATCTTAATTATTGTTTATATCACAATTTAAAAAAAAACAATGTGCACCTTTAAAGTGGTAGGCATGTTGTGTAAATCAAATAGTGCTAACCCTTCAAAAATCCATTTTAATTCCAGCTTGTAATGCAACAAAACAGGACAAACACCAAGGGGGATGAATACTTCTGCAAGGCACTGTAGCAGTTAACCTATTTGAGTTCCACAGAAAACTAACTTACACAAATAAGTCTTTGTATAAGAGAGGGGAATTCATGTTTTCATTTTCATTTTTGAGTAGTTTTAATAGGGCTGTTTCACAGTAAGGGTACCAAAGTGGATTATATGGAATGGATCAAGTATTACTGAAGTACAATAAGTACTTGTGAAGTGAAGAGTAGCGCTACATGAAGAACTAATACTAATCCCAACTGCAAATTAGCCATTCGTTTGAATACATGCACATGCCAGCCTGACCTACTATTAAGAAACCACATTTTTGACCATTTTTTTATGTTTCAACCTTATTTGGTCTAGTTTGAAGAGGTTGCCAATCCTAATATTAAGCTATCTTACAGCCCCTGAATAGTTTAGTTGGAGCCTCATTTCATACTTGAAGAATTATTGCCAACTGATGGGGTAACAAGGGAATATTTAATAAGGTAACTTGTCTGTCAAAAATGTCCTCTCTGGTAATGTGGTCCTTCATAAAGTTTAAAAAAAAAAAAAAAAAAAGGCAGTTCTTAGACAAGTAGCTTATGATTCTGAAAGTTCAGGTCCATATAAGTATTGGCACATAAGGTTATAAAGTATATATAAGTATTAGCTTCTTAAAATGAGCTATAATGGTTACCAACAAAAAACGTTTGTCTGTCAAAAATTGTCCTCTCCAGAAAAAGAATGATGCTCTTACCATTACCCAGGTAACAACATAGTGCTGTTTGTATTCTAGCTACAAATTCTTGCCACTAATAGCATTCAGCAGACTAGAAAAGCACTCAGAGAGCGCAGACCTCCGCCAAGCAGCTCATCTCGCAATGATAAAGAATCTCATCTCATTATCTCTAGCCGCTTTATCCTGTCCTTTAAAAAAATCCTGGATCCAGAAGGTGAGCCGGATCACCGCCAAAATTTAATGGATTGTTACTTGTGCCCAGTCACACCTCTGGAAAAAATTTCAGCGCAATCCGTTCATTACTTTTTCCGTAATGTTGCTAACAGACAAACAAACAAACCAACGCTACCGAAAACATAACCTCCTTGGTGGAGGTAAAAATAAATTTCCATCAATATGTATTGATTTGCCAAAAATTGAACTTTGATTTTTTTTATGTTAGTGACACAAACTTGTGTACCCTGACTGTGAAACACCCCAATATGAGAATTCTCGGCCATGATAAAATTTTGAGAATATCAGGAATATTTACCATCAAGCACATTGTTCAGTGGAATAAAAAGCATACTTTTCTGTCCATTTGTCTTTAAACATTATTTTCATTTTTACCTTTTCTTTTTTGAATAAGACATTTAATCTCTTTACTAATGCAACCGAAGGGGGGCCTTTCTGTTGCCCCTTTTCCACCAAATCAGTTCCAGGGCTGGTTCGGGGCCAGTGCTTAGTTTGGAACCGGGTTTTCTGTTTCCACTGACAAAGAACTGGCTCTGGGGCCAGAAAAACCGGTTCCAGGGTAGCACCAGCTCTTTGCTGGGCTAGAGGAAAGAACCGCTTACATCAGCGGGGGGGGCGGAGTTGTTAAGACCAATAACAATAGCAAGACCGCGAAACGTTAGCTCATAACGTTAGCTCATAACAACGTTAGCTCATAACAAAGGCTAACATAACCATCTCACATTCAGTGTAAGTAAGAGTCAAAACGTTATTAGGTTATTACCTGTCTCCTAGAATGTAATCGCTGTCCACTCAAAACCTGTCGATCAACACAAACATATTGGATCTGATCCCAATGAAGCACCGTAAAGCCAGAAGCAGCAGCTGTACAAACGTGAAGTCCTCCATTATTGTTGTTGCTGCTGCTTCTTCTCCATGTTGTTGTTGCTTCGATGTTCGCGTCAAGGTTTATGCAAATGCAGCGACGTAACTGACGTATACAATGACGTGGCTCCCCTTAGCACCCCGAGCTATGGAAAAGCAAACTGGTTCTCAGCTGGCTCGCAAGTTGAACGAGTTGTGAACCAGCACTGGCCTCGAACCAGCCCTGGAACTGATTTGGTGGAAAAGGGGTATGTGTGGAGTTTGCATGTTCTCCCCGTGTCTGTGTGGGTTTCCTCCGGGTGCTCCGGTTTAGTCCAAAGACATGCAGATTAGGTAAAATACCCAGCCACTGGGGTTGCACACACCAGTGCATACTTGGTGCCAGTCCCAAGCCCAGATAGATTGGGGAGGGTTGCGTCAGGTAGAGCATCCGGTGTAAAACCTATGCCAAATCAAATATGCGGAATGGATCCGCTGTGGCGACCCCTAATGGGAGATGCTGGAAGAAGTTGTTGGCAAATTGGTATAATAGGAATAAAACTCCTTGAGACACACTGTCATTGGAAAATAATCAACTTTAGGGTGATAACAGTAGCTTCATTTCATGCCACCCCACTGTTAACTATTTTCCTTAAAAAGCAAGCCATCATATTTTATTCCTTACTTAGTATCTTATCCTAAAATCTTTAAAATTTCCAAACAAATAAATGTGTTGGTTTGTAGGAAATTCAAACTGTTAATAATCTCTGAGCATTTTCCTTTTTCTTCTTTTGAGGATTTCAGTTTGCTGCTGTCTCACTACTTAGCAAAACATGCTTACCCATCCTTCTGTCTCTCTGTAGATGAATCAAACCCTCTGCTAGTTCTACTGCTGTTGCTTTTTATCCCACCCTGTATATGCTTCTGCTATGGGAATAAGATCTTTAAAAAATGTAAGAAAACTACCAGTAGCACCACCAACAGCAACACCAACAGCAACACCAGGAGCACCACAAGAACCGCCAATGCGAGCACAGCGAAGTTTGAAAACCAAAAGCCACTTCTTGCATCTTCATCAGGCAGCAGGAACCTTGAAGCTCCTGTATGTGGCTCACTGGTAACACTAGCACACACAGCACGAGTTTTAAAAATGACTTAAATGGTGGATTTAGATTTGGCAATATGTAAGGAATAAAACACTTGGGGAGGCATACTGTTATTTAACAATTATTTGTAGAAGGTGAAATGAATATGGGTGAATAATAACTGAGACAAAGTCGAGGGTTAGCATTTAAATAATATTGGCTAGCTTTTTCGTGGTATATCGGATATATTCCATTCAGCTAGCATGATATTGAATGAGTCGAAGACAAGTTCAGTATCATGCTAGCTGAATGGAATATATCTGATATACCATGCAAAAAAGCCATTATTATTATTATTATTATACGTTCCTTTCGGGTGTTCAACGTATCTTTTTCTTTCAAAATTCTCTCAAAATATTCTGTATTTAACAAAGCAACCCTGGCAGCCATGTTTGTTTACCAACTGTCAGTCACTCGCTAGCACGTAAGTTTTACATTGCTGACGCGTCTCTTTTCCAGTTTTATTTTTTTATGTCCGTTGGTATGCTTTTCTCTTGTAAATGTGTGTGAAGAATATCTAAGTTCTGGTCGCCTTTCAGGTATTCCTGGCGAACAAAGTAATGCTTCTATGCGTGCACAGCAGGAAACTTTCTCATTGGATATTCGCATCAGCTCTGCCTCTGATGTGTGATGTCGTGCTGTCTTGACAACCATGCAATATCATAAACCATATTCAATGGTCATTCTCCATTGGGTAGAGTGGTGTAATACATGTAGAACAGTGTTGTAGTCGAGTCACTAAACCTTGAATCCGAGTCCAGTCTCAAGTCCCCAGTGTTCAAGTCCAAGTTATTAAAGTTTTGAGTTGAGTCCACCATTGATCCGAGTCAAGTCTGAGAACAAGACTCCAACCGCACTGTTTGACGGTGGCTGTTTTA